>NW_004797384.1:742458-744268 GCF_000002075.1 Aplysia californica | reverse complement strand
TGGTTTTGCCAATGCACAAAGAGCAGCGCCAATATATAAACACAGTATATTAACGTCTTCACCCCGCCATCCGCTAGCAGTCTGGGTTGTACGGTCCTTTTTTGACTTTATTAACTGATGTAAATTTACCCTGCCATACCTCCAGCGTACTGACCACCAGAGGCACACACTGCACACGGCGCACAGCACCCACAAGTTGGCTACTTCATGATAGGTGAATTTTTCTCCCACAAGAAAGACATAGAGATCGAGAGAAAGAAGACTCTCGGCTCTGGATGCATGTAAGCCTACGTATGCATATCACCAAAAAAGACGCTTTTCAAACACAGATCACACAGCAGAATCAGTTCATTGGCGTTGGGCTGTCGGGGCTGTACAACAGAGGAACCCTGTAGAACCGACAGCCCCGCTGTTCCGCCAACTTTATGCTTGTCCCAAGGGTGGTGGTACATGTATAAAGTATAACGAGGTTTGACTGTATATATATGCATTGATTCTAAACATGCCACATTTACGAACAATATGATGCAAGCGGCAAACTATTTAGAATGAATATAGATCATATCTATTACAGTTTACAAAGAATGTTACATAGTATGTTATATGTGCACAGTCTAACAAGCATGCTGCAAATACATGTACACAAAAATAGCGTAACACGCACACAGCAAACATATTTTTAGGCTCAATCTTTTCTAATTTAATCTATACTTTTCTCTGTATTGAAAAAAAAAGCTATAAAAAATAATAAAACAGGCACATAGTCATAGAGAAATTCGTGGATGGATAACGAAAACGTTTCCGCGCCCGGCGCGATTTCGCTCTTTTCTGCGAGAGGTCACTGTAAAAGGCAAGGTTCCTGTTAGCCCCTTTCGACCAAGGTAGCCTACTGCAGTTTGTCACGATCAGGGGTTGTTTTAGGTCACAATAATTTATTAGTTATTTCAAATTTGAGATTTTATTTATTTATTTATTTTAAATTTATTATTTTTAAAAACTGTTTGAGAACTAGATCTACACTCCTGTTGCCTCACTCTATATTCTATTTTCACCATCTTATAATCACCAAGCATTCACAGACGATTTAAAAGGGGTGATCAATAAATGACCTTTTTCTTTTAAAATCTTACTAACAGAAACTATAAGCCCAAAGCCTGTGTGCTTTAATCGTGGTTGAGCGCTAATTATATGTCATTAATTATTATTATTATTATTATTATTATTATTATCATTATTATTATTATCATTATTATTATTATTTGTTGTTGTTGTTGTCGTCATCAGCTAAGGAATCTTTATCCATCTAGTGAACCCTCAGTATCTTTCTCAGGCAAGAGATGAAAAAGTTTGTAGACATGTGTTTGGTACGGTACCGACACTTTATAGGACTCAGTACCATATAAAAGGGTTAGTAATACATTAGTGCTATACAAGCATTTCGTTTAAATAAAACTCTATGTAATCAGAAACAAGAGAGGTCCTGAACGCTATTTCCAAGTCTACCAAATGCAGAGGTAGCTTTGCCTTGCTTATAAAATATAAGCAACCTGAGCATCAGACCTGGCACGAGTAGAAACGACACTGTCAGGATTGGTAAATTTCGTCACTGTTTTGAGCTGACTACCACGTACATTGTGTACTTAGATGATTGTTGAAGCGATGTTTGTTGAGTTTTGAGCTGGTAGGTTGAAGACGTCAGCTTCATAATATGGTTGAGGACTTCAGGTTGTTGGTGTTTTTTGTGCTGACAGTGGGACAAGTTGTCGCACGCGCTGAAGAAAGTTGTATACGATCAGACCTCGGTGTACCG
>NW_004797384.1:740294-741524 GCF_000002075.1 Aplysia californica | reverse complement strand
TAGTAGTAGTAGTAGTAGTGGTAGTAGTAGTAGTAGTAGTAGTAGTTGTTGTTGTTGTTGTTGTAGAAGTAGTAGTGGTAGTAGTAGTGGTTGTAGTGGTAGTGGTAGCAGTCTCAGCAGCAGTAGCAGCAGTAATATGTAGTAGTAGTAGCAGTAGTAGTAGTGGTAGTAGTAGTAGTAGTAAATTGTAAAGTAGTAGTTGTAGAGCTGGTTAGAGTAGCAGCAGAGGGAAGTAATAGTAGTAATAGATGCAGCAGCAGTAGAAGTAGTAGTAGTAGTAGTTAGCCCATATTATTTGTATGCTCTTTTTAAACAAAATCCTTTCAGTGTTGGAATAGGGACGGGGTATCTCATGCAATACCAAGCAGGGCACCACTCTAGAATTGCGTTAGACTAGTTTGAAGATTTAATATAATATTATCTTCTCTTTCTCTCCGAAAGTTTGGGATCGGAGAGAGAATGGGGATATGAGACGAGAAAAGGAGCAACATCGGTCAACAATTTTTGCGCCTTCCCATTTTGACAAGTGTCATGACATCAGCAGAACGGCCAATTAATTAAGCAATGTTTGAAAAAAAAAACCCCAAAAATTTCCAAAACTGAGCTATCGACGTGAACACGGAACAAACTATAATTATTAGATCTATTCAGAGTTAAACGCAAGCACTGCTGCTGATAACACAACTTACTCCATCTAAAACAATGCCTTACACTTACGCGATAAATGTGTATGTCATGCTATTCATAGAAAGTCAATGGGTTCAATTATTGTGCATGCTTTGAGTTTGAGGAGAACTGTAACGTGCTGTTCGATTAGTACATGTATAATTATATAAACTTGCACTCATACCAGTGAGAGTTTACATACAGTGACTTTGGTAATACATATTTGCCTATAGCCTACCAAGGCTTTCTTAGTTGTAATATAGTAATATAGTAAGACAGCCTAGGCCTATACTGATATAGAATTAATCAGTGAGATTTAAAAAAGAAACCCACATAATTAGGTCTACAATGCATTTTGTTCAGTTCAGACCCCGACACGCAACCCATGAACTCACGAATTTGCTGATTAAGTAACTTGTAAGTTAGCAGTAAGAAGATCAGGCTATAGTTTGAATGTTTTCAATTATTTTTTAAGGCAATTCTTAACAAAATGTGAGAAATTATGTGTGCAAACCACCGTGACACAGAGAGTTACACACGAGCGCGCGCTCCACGCACACACAC
>NW_004797384.1:736127-738143 GCF_000002075.1 Aplysia californica | reverse complement strand
TTTTGGAAGGAAAGATCTACACCTAGCCTTCTCGGACAAGGGCGAAAAAACTCGGAGTGCCGTGTGCAAGTTGCGCACGTTAAAGATCCTTTGATAGTTTATAATCGATAAGAGTTGGCTTTGGCCGACCCCAGGCAAAATTCAAAATTTCCTGCCAACTGAAAAAGTTTAATGTGTTCCGCGCGCTCATATGTCCTTATAATGCACTTGCGAGCGCCGTAAAACACTAACAAAAAACAAAACAAAAAAAGATTTGTTGCAAACGTAGCTTCGCGGAGGAAAAGTACCGGTACAGTCATGTTACGACGCCGCTGCAGGGAAGGCATGAAGGGCAGGGGAGAAATGTAGAGGGTGGCTGGCGGGTACTCTGATGTGGTTTTTCTCCTCTATCAACAAACGTCTATCGTCCTTGTCTCTCCTCCTTTTTGTGTTTGTTATTATCTTGTAAAACTTCTAATCTTTGGCACCTATACGACCCAATTGTACTGCGATTTCCGCAAAACGCTTACTAAAACTAAAAACCTTCATTCTCTCTCCTTCATCACAGACATCGTGTACATGTAGGCCTACCAAAGATCGTGTAGTAAAGAATCTTTGGGCCTACTGTGTTATTTATACCCAGTGCACACTGCCAGCCGTGTCCATTTCATTGGTTCGGGGCTAGTTCGAGTTTCCTTTATGGATGGGGCAACAGTAACTATTTCGGCACATTACGATGGAATTCAACTAAATTAAAATCGGCTGCGAAATCCAAATCAAATGCGTCGGTTTTTCAAGGAGGCGAAACTAATCGGTCGTATTGTGCCAAAATCCATAAACTATAAGAAAAGTATTAATTGTGCAGTAGGCCAGTTTTTGTTTCTCCATGAAGGAAAATCCGGTTGCGCCAGACTCGGACAAATGAATCCAATTTCGCAATATGCAGTGGGTGCTGGAGACGTCTATTATAAGACCCACAGACCGCAGGCAGGATCAAGTTCCACAATAGGCGCTCTACTCGAGCGGCGAAACGTCGAACTTGCAATACAACGTTACGGGTTCGATTCCTTGCTCTGTGAGGCAGAGCATTGTATCCTTTTCTCCTTTTATTCCGCAGTTTTTCCAGACATAGAGAAACGGTGTATATCGAGACGCTTATGTAGATCTATCGGCACACAGCACAGAAAGAGTAAAGAAAGGTACCTCAGCCAATGTTTCTCAGCAGTCCACCCAACTAGCCCTATTGGTGTAGATTGGCAATAGGTTAGGGGGCGGTGTCACCGCGACTGATGGTGATATAATATTTGTCACGTCGCGGTGGAATCAAGTTCTCGTCAATTTGGGCACATTATGGAGTTATTGGTTCATTTAGCTTGCTTTCGACGAAAAAAAAGTATACATCTTTTCGAGAAGAGAATTCGAGTTATTTGCGATTGAGGGAGATGGGGATCGCCTGATTTCAGAGGTAGAATTAGCGAGAAAATGGCCGTCAAAATTTGGTGACTTTCAGAGCTTGAGAGTCCTTGAAAACGGGTTCGATTCCTTAACAATTTATCGTATTTTATGCTTTTGGTCAACGTTTTTCAGCAAAACCCACACTGAAATAGTATGTTTTTAAATGGATATAACAAGTGTTGAGCAAAGAGAGAAAAAAATTGAAAAAAATTGCCAACCCGACGGGAATATGCTGGTTTCTTCGATTTCATTATACAGTATTGACGAGAGCCTGATTTCACCACGATGCTTCATATTTTACATGCACCCCCCCTTCCTTTCACAGGGAAGCAGAATGGTAATGGAAGGGAAAACCCAGACAAGAGAGTTATTGTGAAGCCATGAGTCCAGTCCATGAGAGCCTTCAGGCGAGTTTTACATGATATGATTGAGCACTTTTTATCTCTCAAAAAACTGCACAATGTTTTCCTCAGATGCAAAAAAGTGTGTGCCTCTATAATGCATTATTTTGATATGGAAAACTCAAGAAGTCAAATTTTCATCAAAATATGAATAATAACAATAATAGTAATGATAATAATA
>NW_004797384.1:733262-735055 GCF_000002075.1 Aplysia californica | reverse complement strand
TGTACGTGGGGAAACACCAAACCAGTGTGCCAGGATCTGGACAATAGAGATGTATCTTATCTTACCTTATCTTATCTTAACTAAAAATGTTTAATGTCCCGTACGCTCATATTACCTTATGCAGTTGTGAGTGCCGTAAAACACTTACCAAAACACTTTGATAAAATAAACTACATGCTTCTCAAACGTCAAAGTTTAAACGCACGTGAAATTTAGTATTTCTAAGAGCCTGGTGGAATGGGATTTCCATGATTTTGTACTTATGAATTTGTTCAATTAAATTTCGATATCTATGTAGACTATCGTTACAAAATACATGTACTCCAGAATTATTGCATCATTGGTTTCCTATTCCACATCTAGAACTTCTGTTCAGTAGGCCTTAGTTTTACAGCCACAAGGGTAAAAGCAAACGAGAATCCCCAACGCCTAACTGAAGAAACGCTTTAAAAAAAGAAATTACCTTAATACGTCCAAGGCCAAAGTATATCAAATGTTAAGGACTTAATTTAGTGTATTCTCAAGTGATCCAGCCTCTTGCGATTTTAAAGGCATTTTAAAAAATCAAATAATAATTATTAATGCACGCTATCTATAATATTCATGTAATGAAAATAATAATAATAGGTTACATCGCAAGAGAGCGAGAAAAAAATTCCATCTTAGACAGGAAGCGCGATGGAGGTGCAGTCGGTGGGATCAAGGGTCACTTGTCCGGTCGGCTAGCAGTGGTCCAAAACTTCTCTGTCTCACCTCTCAAATGCCATCCTATCCTCTCTGATAATAGCCAGCATCAGTCCTGCTTATTCATTGCCACCAGTGCTTGCATCTCATAGGTTCACGGTTTGACCTATTAAAAACATATGATTGAACATCAAGGAGGTTACAGTTGTTTTAAGCTCCTTGTTGAATATGCATCTCCTATGCTTCCACCCTTAGCCCCACCCATCGGCGTGATAAGCACAGTCAACCAATGCCTCCTCTTGTGTGTGTGTACGATCCAAGAACTTCCTTCTCGGCTGGCCGAGTTAGAGCGACAGGCATTGGTCAAACTAATTTCACACCTCTGGCTTCTGACGACTCAGGAAACTTTCCGTGCAGGAGCGCCCTTTGAGCACTTTCGCGGGCGCTGGTGAGATTTCACACCCAAACCACCCTGAACATAATCTGTACCACTCAGGACTCATCATTTGGAAGAGGTAATATCAACACCTGCTGTATAGATAGTAGGGGCCTATAGTTGTAGGGATTGGGCACCATCCTCTCCCAAGTTGCACCACTACTCCGCCCTTCCTCGCCTGACAGCATGGTGTTATTGCTGGGGAAGATGGAACCAAACTTGATGAAACGTGATGGTTTAGTTTCAAATGGTCGCTTTTAAGCACAAATGAGCTATCCCGAAAAATGCAGTTTTGAGAAAGTCGAAGGGAAAGTGTTTGCCCCTTGTTCAGTTTCTTTAAAAGACAAGGAGAGTTTTCTCTGTAACCAAAGAAATATACACATCAATGAAGCCAAACTTCTATAGGTAGGGCAATGCCCACTTTTGGTGTAGGTCAAAATTCCTGGAAACCCCCGAAATCTGGATTAGCCCGTCTTAGACAGGTGGAAACTCGCGAAGGGAAGGAATTTCTCTTTCCGTTTCTGCGTTAGGCAGGTTTCTGTTTTTTATTGAGGTACATAATCATAGATGATTTCATCAAGGGCGAAGGGGGAGGTTCCGTTCAAATGACAGGTTTCCGTCTTACACTTTCCTTCTAGGCAGGTTCGACTGTAATAGTATTATTATATTAATA
>NW_004797384.1:728143-729848 GCF_000002075.1 Aplysia californica | reverse complement strand
ATAAATAAATATATAGATCTATATAGTAAGTACCGTTTTGAAATAATTATAAAAGAAATAATTGTCCCAATCAAACCTATTTATTTTTGAATACCTCATATATGACTACTTCTCCACGTAGTCACCAGAACTGTTGAGGCATTTGTCGTAGCATGGGACGAGCTTCTGAATGCCCTCATCATAGAAAGCTGCCGCCTGCGATGTCAGCCAATGTCGAGTCTCTCCTGGGAGATCAGCGTCTGAGTCTGAGTCGAAGTCCTGCCAGGGCAAAACATTAATTTTCTTATGCAGGAACAAATGAAAGTATTGAAAGTCACTCGGAGCCAGGTCTGGTCTGTACGATGGGTGCTTCAACTGTTCCCATCCGAAGGAGGTGATCAGGTTTTGGGTCTGTGCAGACTTGTGAGGAGTTGCATTGTCGTGAAGCAGAGCAACGCCGTCGCTAAGCATTCCGCGTCTTTTGTTTTGGCAAGTTCGTTCCTGTTGCGTCCTAGTGGTGAAGCGAAGAGTCGATTCGTTCACATGGCAATAATTCCTATAACATTAACAAGGTCGAAGTATAATCACAGTCAGATGAAATGGATTGTCACCGGGATATGTGTCCTTGACTAGACAATACATTATTCAATCGAGCTTCAAACTGTATGTTTACTCGTACGGATTGCTCAATTTGTAATTGTCCTTGTATACATGTATATAAATTGAAGTCTTTGGTGTAACAATTAGGCGCTTCACCGTCGAATGTAAAAGCATGCATGCCCCTAGCGTGCGTCAACGCTTTGCTCGACGTGCGAGCGCCGTAAAATTCTAACAACAACAAAAAGTAAATAATGTTTTTAAATGGCAATCACGACATTACACTTTTGCCTGTTCTGTCTTACTGGTTTTCTGTTTTGTTAATTGTGTGTGCTTTTCCTTTAGACACGTTCACTATCCACCCTCCACCCAAAGAAAACAAATTAATATGCTCTCCATGAAGTTGAGATTGTTTCAGAATGCTATCAGGTCTGCTGGGGTAATATTATACATGTATATTGTAACGCGCATGGTTTGCTGTTGAACGTTAATTTTCTCGAATGCTATTAATTATTTTTATTGTGCTTCTCTTTGACGTTTGACATCTGTGTGTTACCCCGTGCGCACTGCTTGATTTATAAGTGTCATACTACGTATACATTGATATATTATGTGGTGTAACAATTAGGTTCTTGGCCATCGCACACAGAAGACGTTAGTTCAATCCCTGTGTGGAGAGCATTTTTTAATCGAGTATATCCCGTCTTTCTTAACGTCCAAACGGGAAGGCGTATCCCTCTTTTCCCGGGTTGGCTCTTCAGGCAGAATCGAAGCAGCCTGCCTCCGAAATTATCTACATTGTGTAGATAGAGGCATATAACATCTTCAGAAACAACAGCAAACGAACAACCCCCTCCCCTCAAAAAACAAAATCACATTAACAAAATGATGTGCCACAGATACATAAGAAGGATATTCTTTATATATTATTAAGTTACTCATCATGGTTTCCTTAGAAATGTTTTTTTCTCATATCACCTTTTATTTCTATGTAAGCTTTCCTTTCATTTTATAAATTACTAAGCGACAAAAGCATCTCTTTTTTTTCTCTTAAATACTTAGTAGTTCTAATGAAACACTTGTCCTTTTCTAAATACCAAAACAATCGTGCTCAGCACTTCACGCCCTG
>NW_004797384.1:725663-727137 GCF_000002075.1 Aplysia californica | reverse complement strand
CTCCACCCATACCTGCAGCCAGTTCAACAATACATTAAAATATATATTAGAACTAGAACAAAGCAGGAACAACAACAAGGCCGACAAGGTGTGCGCTCAACATGGCTTGTGTGTACTTGTTTCTTACACTAAGGTCTTATTGCCCTCTATGCCCTATTGACTGCTCGCTCCTCCCATTTCTTGAAACCTGTAGTGAATGGGTGTTTTTGTTTTGTTTTGTCTTGTTGTTGTTTTTTTGTTGTTTTTTAAATTTTTTTTTGGGGGGGGGTTGTTTTGTTTCGTTTTTTGGCAAGGTGCATGCCCGTGAGCGTGCGCCAACGGTGCGTTAAAATCACGATATTACCCTTTTGCCTGTTCTGTCTCACCGATTTTCTGTTTTGTTTATTGTGTGTACTTCCCTTTGACAACTTAACCATCCAGCCTCAACCCAAAGAAAAAAACCGTCTATTGTGTGTTTCAAAGGAAGTTGACATTGTTTCAGAATGCTATCAGGTCTGCTAGGGTAACAGTATTACAATGTTAAGCGTATAAAGTATAGAAATCGGGCTTCTTCAAGCCTGCCTGTCAGGACCAATCCGGGCTGAGGGCGGATAAAATGTCCCATGAAATAGACGGAGATAGTCAATAAAACTTCTTATAACACATCACGGAAATTGAGCTCACGTATCCCGCGTGCGACAGCAGAGGGCATAATATTTATAACCGGTACACAACACAAGCTAGTAAAACACCTTTTCCCTAAAGCAGACTCCTATGTTGCTGGGAGTTTTTTGTGGGTTTTTTTGGTGAGACTTTTGCAGTACTCACAACAGCGTAAGGTCATTTTGAGCGCGCTGGACACACGTTGGACGTTTTCACATTAAACTTTTTCAGATTCCGTAGGAATTAATTTACAATTTTGCCTAGATGGCGGTCGAAACCTTCTCTCATCGATTTTAGGACTACAAAGGGATCCTAACCGTGCGCAACTTGCACACGGGACCTTCGATATTTTTTCGCTCTTGTTCGAGAAGTCTAGGTGTTCAATCTCTCATCATGAAGAAGGGGACAAGACTAATTGTAGAAAGAATCAGGAGTAGTAGCCTAGAGGAGAGTTGGGGAGGGGTGGTGGTAGAAAGTGGAAATGAAAGTAGAAAAGAGAACATGACTACAGAGCAAGAGAGGAGGTGAAAGGAGAACATTTTAGAGGATATTTTTATTTTCTCTATCCTATTTCGAACCAGGGCCATATTGAATGAGAGGCGATCACCATATCTCTAGTCTACAAGAGCTCCCTGAGGTAGACTCTGTTTTTGGTGAACCAGAGGTCAATATTTTTCCTCGTTATCTTATCAGACCTTTGCGGTTCCTACTATATTGAAACGTGCAATAACAAATAACAAACAAAACCACAAGACCTTTAATATGACACCACTGTCTCCACAACGACCCTCTCCTACATTAACGACAGAAAAACCTCCTCTTACCCCCCCCC
>NW_004797384.1:722556-723611 GCF_000002075.1 Aplysia californica | reverse complement strand
CCCCCACCCCACCCCAAATTTAAAATAAAAAAATCTATCATCCCAGAACAACCTCCTGCATAATTCATAAACGTTTCTTGGCAGAAATTTCCAAAGAGCATGCTTATCTCATTCAACGCGGTGTTATGCTCAAACAGTTCAACTGGAAGAAAATAATAATGTGATTGTCGTTGAGTGTTATTTCTAGTTTCTTTGTTTTATTTTGAAACCACTAGCTAGGTCAACCTAGGCCTTCGATAAAAATCAGGAGTCAGCATACAACATAAACAAACAGAACACAAGAGTAGTATTGAGGTCTAACAATAATTGTGTCTTTGTTGATCAATTATTATAGTCCTCATTATTATAAGATTTGTTTTGTTTTTTTAATAGTGGAGGTTTTACGGCGCTCGCAACTGCATAAGGTCATATTATGATATTATGTTTAACATTTTATGAGAAATCAGCGATGTACGAATGAGCATACCCGGCAATATCGTTATGAGCTGCACTTTTCCTTCTAGCTTATCTGTCGGTTATTATATTTAAACCTAAGTGAAATTAATCTGACGCACGTGACCGACCTACATATTTCAACTAGGGCATACTATTTGTCACGCAACGCGCTTGAATCAGGTGCTCGTCAGTTTTGGGGACATATTATGGAGTTAGGGGTGTCAGGGGTCAAATTTGTGAGAAAATGACCTCCAAAATGTTTTGGGATTAATTTTTTATAGCTTTACGTTTTAAAATAAAAATCCATGCAGTAATGTGGTTTTAAGTAAACGTAATAGGTGATGAGGGAAAAAAATCGTCAAAATTGCAAACGGGCGTGAAAATGATGATCTCTTCGATTTGCGCTATTTTTGACGAGCGGCTGATTTTGCCAGGATGCCACACATGATATTATTATTACACTAAATTACATTGCCTCGAGAACGAGAAGTCAATGTTTGTTTCCGGGCTGCTCTAAAGTACACTCAATAGAACCTTTCCACGAAGACAACTGATTGTTGCGGAGAAAAGTTATGTAGTCGTCATAGACTGGCTGTCCTCCTGGGCAGTGTTGTTTTGTT
>NW_004797384.1:717298-718726 GCF_000002075.1 Aplysia californica | reverse complement strand
TAAGTTTTCAGTTCTAATGCAGGATGAATGAAATTGACGTTTAGCTAACAAACAGATTTAGTTCTAGAAGTCAAAGCCACAAGTATAAAGAATGAAAATAAAAGCACAAGTTCTTCCTTCACCCACCCAAAGATCCTAAAATTATACACCATCCAATTTACTATGCCCCTGACTATCTTCAGCCTAAGATAGCTTAAGTGTGCACGCCCACTTGTTAGACCCACGAGCCGCCCCTTGTTCCCGGTTACCCGGTCTGTATAGTTATGGAATACATCTTTTTCTAAGAGTTCTGAAAATAACATATTTGAAACATTACTGGAAAGGTGTTTGATAAAAAATTGTTGCTTGTTTGTTTTTCTTTTTAAATACCACATGCGTTGTAAAAATGAATCGTTTTTCATTTGCTCATCCAGACTACCTTAACAACTACAACTAACGAATATGACTGACGACCGGAGATGACTTTTTACACAGACTTTTTTAAACCTGGAAAACTCTTACTTTTGAGGTAACGACGGTGAGCGCTCCTTAGAACTAGGAACCCACGGACTGGGCATTAATAAGATCCTCCATCGTGTACTTACTACAGACTGGTGTGTATTCCTAGTTTGTCAATTGATGCTAGGAGGGTTGAAAGCGTTAGGGTAGGTTTTATTCTCTTTTATCGAAACAATTTTAACAGTTTTACGCCCTTACCAACACAATTTAGACTATTAATTTAGTGTTGATTCCGCCTTTTCAGGCCAGCGTGGATTGAATGGAATGCATCATCATTCCTATAGACAGACGGATATACCTACGTGTACCGAGTACATAATGTATACGTGTATTCATAGCTTGTGTATCGTAGCTGAGAGGTCGAGTTGAAGGCTATAAAGGTAATTGGTCGATAAGAGCAATTGGGTAATCGGACACACACACACACACACACACACACACACACACACACACACACACACACAAACATTCGTACGCTACAATGAATAATCGCAACCACGGACGAACGTGCATACACGTACATGCACACGCACGCACATACATGCAATTCATACGAGAACGCTAACACACAGACGTGCACACACAAGTGCACCCCACACACTCATGCGCACCCGGACAAGCTTATTTTCACCGAAGTGACTATTTCTCCGAACGCTCGGGAAAATCAACTTGACCTCTATTTCTCCGAACTGTTTCCGTCCTCGAGATTGTTTGGTTATTTGTAAGAGTTCGGCGTCATCTTTCATTCTGCGAGGACTGGGAAGAAGCTTTTTTTTTTTTTTTGCATCGAATTCACTTTCTAGAGCTAGAGATTTTTAGATGTCTGAATATTCAGATACTTCAATTGTGATTGGGGCAACGTTCCCGGACTAGATTCTATACTTCATTTAAAAATGCCTTCAAAAGGTACCGCGAGAAAACAAGACTGCT
>NW_004797384.1:712989-715558 GCF_000002075.1 Aplysia californica | reverse complement strand
ACACACACACAGACACGTACACACACAAACACATACACACTCACACTCACATACGCATACACATACAGACGCACACACTCTCACACTCACACAATTTAGGCGCTCGGGCTCGCATACAAAGAAACTGAAATAAAAGACAGAAAAGGTCAGGCTTGGTACATTAAAATGCACTCCCTCACACCAACCGTTTTGTATTGTCATGTCCCTATTGACTACCACATGTGCTGCTTTCAACAGAAGAAGTGGGCAATTTTAAAAGAGTAATAATAATAAGTGTTAAAAAGATGATCAATGGTGTTGTTATCTTGCAATTGCACACCTGTTTTACTAGGCGCAAATAAAAGTAATATTTTTTAAAAAGTAATTTTTTAAAAATCATAAAAGGGGGCTCTTGGGGCCTAGAGATGCTGGGTATTCGCCTCTCCTTCAAAGGTCCCAGGTTCGAATCCAGGTAGCGACAGAAACAAATTCTTCCCTAAAATTGTCTTCTTTCACGTCCTTTCCTGCTCTTCAGAAATATTCTGTCGTCTGCTTTCGTCTCCACTTTCTGCCCCCACCCTCTCACCCCGTTGCCCCCTCCTCTAGGCTCCTGACTCTTTCTGCAGCCTTTCCTCTGCCCTTTGCTCCTTCTTACTGCTATCTTTTAGTCAAACCCATGATCTTCTGGTAAGAAAGATCAAAATCTAGGGCGAAAAATCGCGGAGGTTCCGTGTGCAATTTGCACACGTTAAAGATCCCTTGGTGGTCTAAAATCGATAAGTGCAAGCTACGAACGCCACCGGGGCAAAATTCAAAATCTCCTATTAACTGACCATCAATAATCTATTTATAAAGGCACCAGCCATCCATGTCCAGGTGCTGTTTTAGCCTGATTAACTGAAAATGTTTAATGCGTCCCGCGAGCTCATATGACTTTATGCAGTTGCAAGCGCCGTAAAACACTTATCAACAACAAAAACAACAACAAAACCAGATTAAATAAATACTATTATGTTTCGACGCGGTGGGACCAGGCGCTCGTCAATTTTGGGGCATATGAAGTTATTGTTAGCAGCTTAAAGTCTGTCCATTTGCCTTGCTTTAGAGGAAAAAAGTATCCTTTTATCTAGGATACAAGTCAAGATATTGGTGATTGAAGGAGGTGGGGGTCACCTGGATTCAAAGTAAAAATAAGCGAGAAAATGGCCGCCAAAGGTGCGTTATTTCCATAGTTTGAGAATCGTTGCAACTGAAAATTTACATATTTTATGCCTTTGATTAACGTTTTTCAGTAAAGCCAATACAGAAATGTGTTCTTTAATTCGCGTGAAAGGAAAGGTGTTGAGCCAAAAAGACAAAACTTCACAAACCTGCAGAAGAATGCCAGTTTCTTCCCTTTCATTATTTTGACGAGCGCCTGCTTTCACTACGCTGCACCCACGTTTACAGTCTATGTGTGGTGAAGCGCTTCAATGCTTAGCTGGGAAGAACCCTTAAACCGTCCTCTAATTAATTTATTTTCATTTTTCAATTTCATAGTAGGATACATGTATATTATTATTATTATACTTGTTTTCATCTCAATGCGTTTTCGCCCCATGTAGATTCGATTACTTAAAGAGTTACAGGTAGCTGCAATAACTATTTCCACTAATATGTATGTACCAGTACCATAAGCCAGCGTGGAGATCGTTGCCCCTTGCACACCAGAGTTTGCTGCAGACTAACATATCTATCTATGTAGATCAAGTGTTGTAGTTTTGTTTTTGTTTTGATGTTTTGCGGCGCTCGCAGCTAGTAGCAGCTGCATAAGGTCGTATTATGAGTGCGCGCGGGACACATTAACATTTCAGTTTGGAAGGGATGAATTTTGAATTCTGCCCAGGTGGCGGCCAAAGCCTACTCTTATCGATTTTGGACCACCACGAGGTCTTAAACGTACGCAACTTGCACACGGGACCTCTGAGATTTTTTGCCCTTATCATTGAAGACTACGGATTAGATCTTACCTACCCTAAATAAAACCAGGAGTGTGACTGAAAGTGAAAGACAGCAGTAAGAAGAAGCAAAAGAGTAGCAGTAGAATCCGTACAGAAAGAGCCAGGAACCGAGAGAAGAGGGCAAAGGGGGTGGGGGATGGGGCAGAAAGTGGAGACAAAAGCAGACGACGGAATATTGCAATTTTCCGTTGCTGTCCGGATTCAAGTCCGGGACCCATTGTGAATGAGTGGCGAACACAGTAACCTCTCGAAAATAAATAGTGTTTATAATCCTATGTGGGCTCTACCGTTAGCCAGGCTAGAGCTTGACGCCCCATGTACACAAGTTTGCTGTGGACTAACGTGTAGGCTAGGTCAGGTATGAAGTGTGTGTAATCGGAAGAATGGAAACTTAAGTGAGGTCTTTCAAAAATAAAAAAAGTCATAGGCAAAGCTTCCGTGTGCTGTGTGAACCCTCAGAGAAATAAATGGTGTTTTTGAACACTTAAACTCCTTTTTTTAAATCATGTATTAATCACTATGGTCGTATGGGTGTTGAAGCAGTATGCACGATGTAGCTTTGTCTGAGCAGTAGACACAGAGGTAGAATA
>NW_004797384.1:709648-711764 GCF_000002075.1 Aplysia californica | reverse complement strand
GTGCAAGTTGCGCACGTTAAAGATCCCTTGGTGGTCTAAAATCGATAAGAGTAGGCTTCGGCCGCCACCCGGGCAAAATTCAAAATTTCCTACCAACTGAAAATATTAGGTGTGTCCCGCGCGCTCATATGACCTATGCAGTTGCGAGCGCCGTAAAACACTTTACAAAAACAAAAAAAGTCTTGAATGAGAAGAGAACACCGTAACTTCTAGACCACGATGAGCGCCCCCCCCCCAACCCCCGCCTTTCCACACCTATATGTTAGGCATATACAACAAAACGTCAATCCCCTTACTTGAATATCGACTTACGGTCGTGTCTGTTCACCCTGGGCCTACAATATCCGAACATTCTTTCTCCTTCTTTTGCTAAAATAGAGAGAGAGAGATTTCTTATCGGAGCACAAACATTTTCATTTCCTTTTCTCATGCCATCAGTCATCATCGATATTAATTTTTCATCCTCATTTAAAACAGTCGTCACTGCTTGCTGCTGTCTGCTCAGTCATTTCCCTTAACCCCTTCGCCGCCAGGCTTGAGACTGTCTCGAAGTCTTTGCTCTGCAAGTGTTGTTTTTATTTGTTTTGTTTTGTTTCGTTGTGGTTTCCCTTTTTGTGCTTTCTACTCTCCTAGTTTAGTTTAAGGTTTTGGGTAGGTTGCAGTGCAGTCTAGGTAGTCAAGCCCTCACTGGTAGGCAGGTAACAATAAAGAAATAGATAAATAAATAGCATTTTGTATAGCGTAAATTCCCGCTCAACAGCAAGCTCTATACGCTCTCCAACCTATATTATTACCCCAGCAGACCTGATAGCATTCTGAAACAATCTCAACTTCCTGTAAAGCATAAAGGCAAGATGTCATTCAACTGGCGCTAAAACACTAAGGTAGGTGGGATCCAGCAAATAATCTCCTCCGATGCGGATGAAATAGTCCTGAGGTTACGTGTACAAGTTTTTCCAAGGTAAAGATCCTCTGACGATTCCAACATTGAGAAGGTTGAAATTCAAAAATGTTCCTACCCGAATACTGAAACCACACCTGATAAGATATGGCTCTTCGCTCAAAAATTCAAAATTATTCCCACCCGAAATTGAAACCACACTTGAAGAGATGATTAGACCGTTCACTCAAGGATTTAAAATTTTTTTTCTTACCTGAATACTGAAACCGTTTTTGTCAGTATAATAATTATAATAATAATGCTAATGAGTGCATTCGAAAACGGCACGTTGTGGTCTGTCAGGCAAAGGATGATTCATTCTACGTTCTATTTGAAAATCAACTGCATTGTGGAGAGAGCGATCTTACAGTCAGTTATTTCTTGGGCTCCTACAGGGGTAGATCTAGTAGAAGAAAAATTTAGGAGCAGGACGTGGAATAAAAGTGCATTTTAATGGGTGGTTGGCGGGTGCTTTGGTGTAGTTTGTTCCTACTTTTCTACCACACATCTATCGTCCTTATTAAAGGCCACACACCTCTTCTTGGCATCAAAATCTACAAATGAGTGATTTTAACTCCCCCCCCCCCTCATTTTCTCAAAGTATTCCATTCAATCATAGTCAGTTTTTATCAGTACTCTCCTCCTTTTCTATATTTGTTACTCTCTTGTAACAGCCCTATTCTTATCGTCATACTTATATATTATATACGGTCTAATTTGTGTTGCAAGTGATGTAAAACGAAAACAAAAAAGTGTCTTTCTTCGCTTCATAAACATACCCCCTCTCCCCCCCAAAAAAAACAAACAAACACACACACAAACACACACAAACACACACAAACAAACACAGACAACCACACTGACACACAAACACACTCACAAACACACACACACAGACACACACACGCGTGTGGGTGCGCACGTACACACAGTGTACAGGTACCGTGTATTAAAGCCATTTACTCGTTTCTCTTCTTTGATATCTAGAAATAGTAGTAAACCTTTTTTCTTTCCTTCCCAAAAAGGTCCAGTGTCGGACAATGTTTTCACGAGCTGGCTGGAGTCAAAAACCCTATAAAGGAAAGTTTTCTGATCACGGCTTATTATATATATTGATCCTTCCTCTTACAAAGTTTGTCTTTCTCTTCAGCTCTTTACCTGATCTCGAGCCCCCCC
>NW_004797384.1:705959-709114 GCF_000002075.1 Aplysia californica | reverse complement strand
AGCGTTCTTCTTCTTCTTTTTTATTTTTAATTTTGCTTTTGTATGACGTAGTTTCGAACCGCAGAATTCACCATGTCAATCTCCCTTTTCGTTTTACTCTCATGCTGGCTCAGTTGCATGTTACAGCTGCTTGGACGGAGGCATGCCAGTTTGTCACAGGCTCACCCCGCCTCGACTGCACTGCCCTGCATGATGGAAGTTACCACTGACGCTCTCAAAAAGAGTAAATGAATGATTGATTGATTGTATGAATTGAATTTTATTTTTCAATTGTTTTTAACGAAAGAACATTCATTGTTGAGTAATTTGCTTTGATTTGCATTCAAAAAGGAAAAAAAAATTGAACAACACAAGCTGAATTGACATTTTAGCGAGGGACTATCTCTACACCACCAATTTGAAGGTGGGAGAAAAAAACAACTTTAGTTACAGCTAGAGCGTTAAAGTACTGTAATTATGACAAACTGGGCCTGTGACAAACTGGGCAGCCCCCTCCCCCCTTACACTATTGCTGTTTCGCCTTTAGTATCACCATGTAAAAAGCAAGTTAACTGTTATTATATTACCTATAACGCGACCTCGGAATCATAAATACAATTCTTGAGGTTTCAAATACAGCACTGATACTCATACTAGATATATTCTTTCCCCGCCTTTAACGAGGCAGACGCCTCACTGCAAGTTCTTAAATTAGTATACATTATTAACAACACGCGTTGCCACAGGCCTGAATTACTCCCGACACCGTAGGCCTATTGAATACTCATACTGTATTATGGACTAGTGTGTTGCGTCTGGCCTGTGCGCTGTGTAGATTGACGGAATGTCTGCGCAGGCGCACCCGCGTTCGAGTGCGCGAATCAGGCCATATTTCTCGAATAACACACCGAACATTTGTGTCTTATTCCTTCACATGACTTCCTCTGTAGTCTTACGAAATGAAATGCATTGTTAAGTACAACAAAATCTCCAAAAATGAACAAAGAGTTGATAAAACAATCCCATTTTATACTGCAGAGAACGGGAAAGCAGAAAGTGAAACGATACTTAACATTCAATACTGCGCAAGTGTTATAGGAAAAAGAAAGTCCAGGACAAGGGAACAAAACACGCTCGGCGGACCTCGCCACCTTTCACAAGCGCGCTGTGCGAAGAGTCGGGCCCATAATGCATCATTGAGCGCAGGAGCGCATGCGCAGTGGCGTATTGTGGTGTCCAGAGCCACGGCTGCCGCAAAGTTGCGCGACAAAAATACCGAGCGTGCTGAGTGGCGAGTGCTGCCGAGAAGTAAGTTTGTGCCGTGTTCGAGGAAGGGAAAAGGCCAGGCGAGCCAACCCCACTAGTTTTATCAGAGCTGTGGTGCGTGCGTGCGTGCGGGCCAACTCGACACATTTATTTCTCCAACTAAACGCGTCTCTTCTTATCGACTGCGAAAACAGACCGGTCTTCTACAACAGTGTTGTTGTTGTTATTGTTGCTGCAATGTTGTGTTGTTTGTAGGAAATAATTTATCGGAGGAGGATTATAAGGCGTTTTCGTGGACACGATGGCGACGAACTGTAAACACACAGAGTGGATCTTGGAGACTATCGACCACCTGAGGAGGCGAAAAGCCCGTCCGGACTTGGACCGAATCTGCCATGTGGTGAGACGTCGTCACGGGCTGAGCGCTGCCGAGACAGAAGCGAAAATCGAAAAACTTGTCGACGCAGAAATTGTTATAAAAGTCGACTACAAAGGAAGCACGAGCTACAGAAACGCAGCAAAGTGGAGGAAAAGCATGCTCGGTTGTGCTGTAATGAATTCTACCTCGATCTCCACAAAAATATTGCGCTCAATCATTGCGTTAGCGAAAACTGCGACTGCGAGCGAAAAGAAGACATCCGATCCGGAAGGTTTGCAAAGTGCAGTGACATCAGCAGCTTTGGTGACCGTGGAGAGCAAAGAAGCAGCCGTCAGAATAGGGGCCTCGCTCAGTAGTATCAACTTGTGGCTGCAGAAGAACTGCGAGGGTTTCGACAATTTAAAAAGCCCGATGACCGTGGTTCTCAAAAGAGAGGTGGACGCAGGTCGCATTCGGAAACTGGACAACGGAAATTACGTCATCACCCCCGAGCAAATCAAAGCCGTTCACGAGGATGCGATCAAACCGCTCAAGGTGATCAAGAAGGTGGAGACAAAGATCTCGTGCGAGCTCCTCCCACCGTCCCAGACCACGCCCCCTGGCTTTGTCAAACCGGCGAGTTACCATAACAACGCCCCAGCATCGTCTGTTGTACAGTCGACCAGTGGCGGGAAAGGGACGAGTGGTCAGCAACACCACAGTGCTGACCCCGGCCCAGCGGGTCCAGTGGTGCCCCAACCTGCCAGACGTGGACGGCCTCCCAAGAACAGGACTGGATTAGCTCCGCCCCCTCGGATAGTGACCCCAACGACGGCGCCACCCCCTACAGCGGCTGCAGTTCCTCAGGCCAACAGTGCTGGAGCTTCGAAGGTTAGTTTTGTCTTGTCTTTCTGACTTACGTTACATAAGAAAAAGAAGAAAGAAGCAAACCAGAAGGCATTCGATCTAGAAACAAAATAACAACAAAAAACAAAAACAAACAAAAAAAAAAATCAAAAGAAAAAAAATCTCAAAATATATTGATGATAATGTTGAATTAAGTTTCATCCAAATTATAAGTAAGTAAATCCATTTCTCATCTCGTTTCATACGTTTGAGAATTGGTAAAAACGAAGATTTAAAGAAAAAAAAACCCAGAAAAAAACCCCGGACAGGACATTATTATATTTTTATGCCCATCTTTAAAAACTGAATGTTTCACTGGTCTGTGATATTTGCCCGTGTCGATATCGTAGGGCTGTGTGCTTTGCTGGGATCGAGGTTCACTTAACGTATAGATGACCCCCCCCAAAAAAAAAAATTAAAAAAAAAAAAAAATTGCTCGAGACAGTTCTAAAGTGGAAAAGCTTTCCGATGCACCTGTCATATAAATGTTCATAATATTGTTGCTGGATTTTGTCTCTGTCTGCCTTGTGTTTTGTAGTGTTTTTGGGGGGTATGTTTGCATTGAGCAAAAAAGCAGCTTATTGCATTCTTTAATCATTTCTTTGGCTTTTGGGCTTTCTCTCTCTCTCTCTCTCTCTCTCTCTCT
>NW_004797384.1:702020-704098 GCF_000002075.1 Aplysia californica | reverse complement strand
GGGGGGATTGGCCATTTATTGTTGTTTTATAAAAACAACTCACACACTTGAAAATGAAAGAAAGGTAGATAGTACACGTTTTCACCAGTGGACTGTGACGACCTACAGCCCGTCAAAACGAAGAACGATATCTACACTGTATGTATTTTGTTTGCTTTAGCCAATCAATAGTTGGATTATTTTTCTCTCTTTATGTGTAATTCTGTTTCTTAAGCCGTATTCTTTGCAGCTTGGATCCTCCATTTGCTCAAAATAATCACTTAATTTTATAACGACGGTTCCATTAGTTATAATTCTTTCATCTTTTGTTTTGTTTTGCGCCCCCATCAACACTATTAAGATCATGTTGGGGCCCGCCCAACCCGGACTGAGAGAACTGCAGCATACAAGAAAAAAACAAACCCAACAAACCCCCCCCCAAAAAAATAAAAAAAATAAAAACAACAACAACCCCCAAACAAAACAACCAAAAAACAAAAAATCCCCCCACAAAAACCCCAACCACAAACAAAATTTAACAAACAACAACAACAACAAAAACCCCAACAATTGAGGTACTCGATTTAAAGTTTAAAAAAGAAAAATTCTCTCTCCACTCGGATGTCCTGTGTGTGTAAGCGACAGACGCCGATAAAGTTTGTCATTAAAATTGTCAAAGTAATGTTGTTGCTTGTGGTTGTTCGCGCTACAATCAGACCGAGGCGTTGTTAGATATCATGCGCGTTTATCTAAATTGGAATGTCGCAATTGACGATTTTTGTAACTAAGGGAACGAGCTGTTGTATCGGCTGTATTTCTAGGTGTTGTGAATACGAAATTAAGAGCAATTCAGTAGAAGGGCGGGAGATCGATCAGTTCTAATTATAACACGTCATCGAGGTTTTTGCTCTCTGAGGATGGGAGTGAGAAGAAATGGTGTGTTTGGCCGTCTACCACCACGTGAGCTGAACATACCACATGCCGTCGGTGTGAAAGCAATCCACTTATGTCCGTTTGGCGGGTGGTTGGCTGGTGCTCTTTGCTTTTTCTTTACTATCAAACATCTACCGTCCTTATCTCCCCTCCTTTTTTGTGTTTGTTACCAATCTCTTGTAACACTTCTAATCTTTGGCATTTATACATTATGATCTTATTCTGTTGCAAGTGCCGTAAAACACTTACTAGAACTAAAACTATGTCCGTTTGGCGGGTACATTTTACACCAGAGAAAGAAAAACCAAATTGTAGTTGTTGGTTTTTTTGTCGTGTTGTACCTATCAGGAATCATAAAAGCAAGAGAACTGTAAGCCTTGACCCAAGCATTAAACTGCATTTTGGGGGTGTTGAAAGGTACGTCTTTGATGATAGAGCTTTAGGGGGGGGGGGGGGGGTGTAAAAATAGAAAATTCTGCAAGTTTGGACTTAAGTGAAAAGCATACGACAGCGATGATATAACTTCATAGCCTGTTGAGGAGTGTAGAGCATAACTTGGGGACTTTGGTAA
Source organism: Aplysia californica (assembly GCF_000002075.1). Classification (NCBI taxonomy): domain Eukaryota; kingdom Metazoa; phylum Mollusca; class Gastropoda; order Aplysiida; family Aplysiidae; genus Aplysia; species Aplysia californica. The sequence continues at coordinate 702,615 of NW_004797384.1, read as the reverse complement.
GAAGTGAATCACCTGGCCAAGGGGTGGGAAGAGTTTGGAGGTGGGGTCCTGTTTGCTAATTTTTTGGAGTTTAGTTTCTGTTTTAGTCAGCGTTTTGCGGCACTCGCAACGCCATTTAGTCATAATGTCGAAGATTAGAAGTGTTTCAAGAGAGTGGCAAACCAAAAGCAAAGCAAAACAAAACAAAACAAAACAAAAAAAGGAGGAGGACATTATTAGAATGATTATAAGCACGGCATTTTTGATCGGAGAGAAGGCGCAAACAACTCCAGAGCACCTGCTAACCACCCATGTGTTTGAGCCTCACGATGGAGGTTATCTTTAGAGGTAGACCTTTTGTTTGTTGTTAAACAGTAGGGTATAATTAAAATTTGAGCCCCAGACGTGATAATATAGAGTCCGAAGTTGACGTTATTTTTATAGTCTTGACCGGCTATTGACATGACTTTTGTGACATTCATTCCCTGCTCACTTCCTGATTTCCCCCTAACCCCCTTCTTTCGTAAATTTTAAACAGTATTTTGTTCTATCATAAGGTACTCGGACACACACACACACACACACACACACACACACACACACACACACACACACA
>NW_004797384.1:698532-700389 GCF_000002075.1 Aplysia californica | reverse complement strand
GGGGGAGTTACGCATGTTTGGTGTTGATATAGGTCCTTCTCAAGGAGCTTAAAATAAACTTGAACCTCCTCGGTCCTTCTCGTCGACCTGGTCATTTTTTACTTGGACACACTGGCTAGCGGGTGGTTGGAGGGTGTCACTGGTTGGTCCTACTTCTAAATTACTTTCCCTTCTGTTGTTTCTATCTTTGTGGGTGGTTGGAGGGTGCCACTGGTAGGTCCTACTTCTAAATTACTTTCCCTTCTGTTGTTTCTATCTTTGTGGGTGGTTGGAGGGTGCCACTGGTAGGTCCTACTTCTAAATTACTTTCCCTTCTGTTGTTTCTATCTTTGTGGGTGGTTGGAGGGTGCCACTGGTAGGTTCTACTTCTTTTCTTTCCCCTCTGTTGTTTCTGTCTGTCTGTTTATCTTACATTTTTTCCAGCACACAAAATGACCATTAATATGGTGATGTGCTTCTCTTTACTAAAAAAACCCAAAACAAACTCCAACCAATCCAAAAAAGCAAAAACAAAACAAAAACAAACACGGGCTAGCTCACTTGGTATCTCGTTGAACTGCGGAGCGAGGGACTCTTCTTCAAACCCTTCCCTCATCCCACCCCTCCCTCAAGTGGACGTTTATTTTGAGAATTCATAGTTGTACTAGTTGTAGAAAAATATGCTCGGCTTTTCTCACATTGTGTGTAGTCTTATCTGTGTTCGCACCTGTTTTGACTGTTATTCGTGTAAGCGCTTATGTACTATCTCGTATGTTATCTTTGTTGTACGGTACGTGCGTGTTTGTATTTTATCGATGCACGCGCTCGTTTATATATATAAATATTTTGTCGATGTTCGTGCGTGTTCGTATATTATCGGCATTCGCGCGTGTTTATAATTTATAGGCTACACTACTCCCCTTCTTTTTTGTGCTTGTTACTCTCTTGTAACACCTCTAATCTTCTGCACTTATAACATGACCTAATTGAATTGCAAGTGGCAAGTGCCGTAAAACTCTTAGGCTACTAAAACTAAAGCCTTTATTGGTGTACGCTTGTATGTGTGTTTGTGAAAGAGACACACGTGAGATGAATGGCGATGGGTGTACAGTATACAATACGCTGTGTGGGCCTGATGCGATGCTGCTTGCTGAGCGACAAGGGAACAGAGATTTTATAATCCTCTTTCAAAATTGTTTCGCTTGAATTTGAAAGGCTAAAAAGAAAGGGCACCATATGTATTTAGAAGTAGTGGACCGTATTAAATCAATTTAAAATGGTTGCTAATTTTAGCTTCACAATGAACTTTACTTTTTGAAACAAGTTACAGAAAATGCAGCTGTGAAAATTAGAATAAAAGCGTGTAATCGTTGGAACAACAAAGAAAGTAATGTTAACTGTTGGGTGACCTTAAATGGAAAGGGGAATAGGTAAGGGCGTTGCTTTTTTAAAGGTGAGATTGTGCAAAAAATAAAATAAAAGGGGGATTGACATAATATCACCCATTTATGACTACATAATTTATATTCCCCCGGAAAGAAATAATAGATCAAACTACAAACATTTATTGACAAAAAAAAAGTACTATTTTGGTTGCAGTATCAGCGCTGGAAAAAAGGTAGGGCAGTTTGTGTTGCTAAAATTCATAAATCGTCTTACACAAAATAAAAGTAGGGGAAATAAAGCCAAGCTATTACTACTGCGTCCATAGTTGCCTAAACCACAAGGATGCATTGAAAATAGTGCTAGTTTTAGACTGCAGAGCTGAAAAATATAAGAAAAATATTTCGTTACTATAAATAACAAATCACCACGGGCGACGGGCGACTATCGCAAGGGGCAAGAGAAAACATATACAGGAACACCACCCCACCCACC
>NW_004797384.1:697117-698429 GCF_000002075.1 Aplysia californica | reverse complement strand
GGTGAAGTTCCCCGAAAGCTCCTATTATGATAATTCGCTCACTCGGAGACACTGACCTAGTTACTTTGGGTGATTCAGAGCAACAGGTGACTGGTTTGTGAAATGTGGACCGCGTACTATGGCTTGATGCGGGAAGCTTTGTACTCTACAATGGCCCTACATAATAATGTTATAATAATATAATGAACATGATCTATTGTAGGCCTACGTACGTTCTTAAAAAGGTCTTATTCCGTTGTTTGGTCTCTTTAAAAAAAAGTAGATCTACGTTAGTTCTTTAAAGGATTTTGGTACCTTTTTTTCTGGTCTCTTTTTTGTGGGTGGTTGGCGGGTGCTCTGGTGTGGTTTGCTCCCTCTTTCCTGTCAAACATTTGTCATCCTTATCTCTCCTCCTTCTTTTTTGTGTATGTTACTCTCTTGTAACACCTCTATTCTTCGGCACTTATATGACCTTATTGTGTTGCAAGTGCCGTGAAACTCATACTAAAAAAGGTCTCTTTTGTGTGTGTGTGTTCTGGATGTCTGTGCGTGTGTTTGGGTGGGATATGGCGTGGTGTAGTGAAGTGTGGTGAATGGTTGCTTGCTTGGTGGTGTTGGTGTGGGTTGATGGGTTGATGGGTTGAGTGGAGAGGGGTTGGGTGGGATTGGGAGGGGGGGGGGGCAAAATACGAGCGAAGGGTAAAAGAGATGGATTTAAGAAAACAAGGGGGGATACGTGCATGTATTCATGTAGTTTGGTCTGTTGGTGGTGTTGGTTGGCGGGTGCTCCGGTGTGGTTTGCTTAGATTCTTCATTTCTATTCAACGTCAATTGTCCTTATCTTATCTCCCGTCCCTCTTTTTTGTGTCCGTTACTGTCTTGTAGTGGGTTGTTGGCGGGTGCTCTGGTGTGGTGTGCTCCTTCTTTCCTATCAAACATCTGTCGTATCTCCCCTTCTTCTTTTTTTATATTTGTTACTCTCTCGTAACACCTCTAATCTTCTGGCACTCATATGACCTTATGCAGTTGCGAGGGCCGTAAAACCTCTACTATAACTAAAAATTAAAACTGTATTGTAACACCTCAAAACTTCAGCACTTATGACCTTTTTGTATCGCAAGTGCCGTAAAAGTTTGTGTTGAAAGTGTCGTAAAAGTCTACTAAAATTAAAAACTGATGTTGGTTTTGATAACGCGAGCGCAAGTTGTGTCTGTCTTGTGTGTGTGTGTGTGTGTGTGTGTGTGTGTGTGTGTGTGTGTGTGTGTGTGTGTGTGTGTGAGTGTGTGTGTGAGTGAGTGTGTGAGTCTATATATTACTACTGGCGCCCAAAAAA
>NW_004797384.1:694409-694965 GCF_000002075.1 Aplysia californica | reverse complement strand
CCCCCTTAAAAAGCACTTTGATTTTGATTCTATATAATATATTCATGTGTATAATATTTTATATATAACTAGAATTATAGGAACTTTCACAATAAATAGCCATCACTTTAATAAGAATATAAGCGCTTTAACAATGGGTAAGCAATTTTACTGTAATATGAGTTAACCTACTTCTATATTCTATATGAATAAAGACATTAATTATTTGGAACTGTTTAGCACGGGCACTGACTGTCGATGAGTGGCCGTCCTAGACATGGGACCGTTTTACACAGTGTCATTATACATTATAGTGTAAAACAATACTCAAGTGAGGAATTGGAAGTCGCCGTTTACGGTTTGTACAGGTGATCGTCTTATACATATGGCCGTTAGAGCAGGTTCGACTGTTCTTTGACTGTAATTTCGAAAGTCGTTTATGGTTCTAATAACCACGCGGGCGGTTGGAGGGCGCCACTCCTGGTAGGTCCTGCTTCTTTACTTTCCTTGTGTTCTTTTTTAAAACTTTCCCTGTGTTGTTTCTGTTTGTCTGTCTCACTTTCCCCCAGCACTAAAT
>NW_004797384.1:691454-692512 GCF_000002075.1 Aplysia californica | reverse complement strand
TTTATACATGTATATATATCTTATACCTCTATTTATTTCGTAAGTGCTGTAAAATTCATACTAAAACTACAAGTAAAGCTAAATGAAAAGTATGGGGGGAGGGGGGTGGGTTTATTAATTATGACGTTTTTACTTCTCTTTCTGTTGTGTCTGCTCTGTATGTGGTTTAAGGCGTCACTTGTAGGTCCAACTTCATCTTTCACTTTGTAGCAGGTGGTTGGAGGGCGCCGCTGGTTGGTCCTACTTCTTATCTTTCCTTCTGATGTTTCTATCTATCTGTCTTTCTTCTTCCTTGCACTTTCACTACATGACCGCTATCGTGTCGATGTTCATCTCTTTACTCAACCTCGAAACTCTTTCCCTCCTTTATGCCGCTCTTTCTCTGCACTCAATAGCTAGTATCGTGCTGAAATACCTTATCAAACAAAAAGGTCTTCTCTTTATTTAACTATTTTTTCGGTCTGTCTGTCTTTTCCAAGCTTTGAAGGGTTGCTATCGTGAAGGCGTACTTCTTTCTGCTCAAAGTGCGGGTTTCTTCTTGTCGTTCTATTTAGACATTCTGTCTATTATATCTTTGCTTTTCCCCTGGACCGCGTAGCCTTAACCGTATCGATGTTCTTCTTTTTACTCAAGGCAAAGGTCCTAAGTCTTTCTTTCACTCTGTTTTTTTTCAGCATATTTTGCCATTCGCCTGCAAAGACAGCTGTAGAACCCTCTACTAAAATAACAAATGCTTCTCCTTACTCAAACAAACAAACAAATAAAGTAATAACGACGGTTATAACTGGTTTTGACACTTTGACTCTAAGCGGCTGCTAAACTGCTTTTCCCTCCGCTGGTACACACAACTAATCCTGCAAGCGTTTGGATGGTGCTGCTTGGGGGCAGGGGCGGGGATGGGGGGGCAGATTCTCCAATCCTCGAATAGTGTTATTGATCTGCCGTTTGATCTCTTTCGGTCTTGTATGACCTTCGGCTTGTGAAACCCTTCTCGCTCGCCTTTAGTGACCACGCTCGATTAATTATAATAATGTTCTCTCGAAATAGTTGCTCCTGCC
>NW_004797384.1:684798-686664 GCF_000002075.1 Aplysia californica | reverse complement strand
ACTAGGATTATTCGTCGACTTGTATATCGATCGTGGAAATACCTGCCGTGTGTAACGCTGTTTTTCCACGTAATTTGCATTGGCAAATCTGAACTTATTAAATGAAAAACAAAAAAAAACTTGGAAAGGGGAAATTTTGTTTTGGAAAATTAGCCGTTAACAGAAAGCCCAGAGACCACAAGCTGTTCCGCGCTTCAGTATTTATTAATGTATAATAACAATGCAGATAATTTCTATAGCGCCTGCTCCTGTTTAACATTACAGCTCTAGGCGCGTTACAGTACCGCCGTTTTAACAATAATACTTGTGCATGTATGTGCATAAAATGCGCTCTTTAAGTTAACGCTAACACATAATTATACACAGCTCTATCGCTGACGATATATAATACAATGTATATTATAAACATAATAGTACTGTTAGCAGTAAGGACAAGCTATCAATATGGTATTTTAAGAGCTATTTAACGTTTTGTGGGAGTGGATGGCGTGCGCTCTGGTGTGGTATTCTCCTTCTTTCCTATCAAACATCCATCGTCCTAATTTTTCCTCCTTCTATTTTGTGTCTGTTACTCTTTTGTAACATATCTAATCTTCGGCACTTTTATGGCGTTATTAAGTTATTGTGTTGCAAGTGCCGTAAAACTCTCACTAAAACTAAAATAACTTTGAATCCCTCATGTATTGTTTGGGAGAGTTCCTGGTAAATGGGGCCCAATGAGAAAAGGACTCTTCAAGCGAGCTTTTTTAAAAAAACCTCTCTTCCTGGGTGCTCTCTTAAGAGACTGATCGTATCTTAAGAGATATTGGTAGAAACAACGTTTGAATGGGTTTTCTTAAATACAAGGGGCTTTGTTGTCAACACTCTTATGGCAAAGAACAGCAATCCAATTCTATTTGTGTGAACTTTTTCCTCTCCCATAAAAAGTTCGCTTTTCAATTCAGCGTACCCCTTGCATTGTCCGGATCTCGACTCTTTCAGGGTATCTATGTGGTCTGGAAACGGGCATTTATAATGCTTATTTTCAAGAAGTCCATTTGAACTCTGACATTTAATTTAATTGGATGCATAGTCTTTTTTTTTTTTTTAGTAAGTGTTTTACGGCGCTCGCGACTGCATAAGGTCATATGAGCGCGGGGGACACACCTAATATTTTCAGTTGGTAGGAAATTTTGAATTTTGCCCGGGTGGCGGTCGAAGCATGCATAGTTTATCAAATAACACCTTCAATATGATTCTACTATTAGTATTTGTAAGCAGCGGGTGGTTGGAGGGCGGCATTGGTAGGTCGTACTTTTCTTCTACCCCTCTATTGTTACTATCTGTCTGTCTGACCTTTTCCCAGCTCTAAATTGCCATCATTATGTCTATGTACTTCTTTTTACTCAAACAAACAGACACATTTTGCAAGATTCACATGACCCTGATGTAAGAACTCCACACGGTCATCAGTTCCACGCTAAATGAGTTTTCCTATGTGTCCAGATTTTCAAATGTGTCGATTTTCCGGATAAATCCGGAAATCCGGATTTCTGACATCGGGCCGGATTTCACGTTTTCAGGGCGACTTAAATTTGAAATGAATTTTGATACAAGACCTATTAGACAGAGTGATAAGTAAATTTTGAGTCTCGTGCGTTTCCAAGGGGGTCCGAAAACCTAAGGAATCATATATTCGTAGCCAGATGGCTTCTCTGAGACTTTAGGAAGACCCGTGTATGTATACATATTACCAAAGATAATACATAACAAGATGTGCCACTCAGCCAAAAAAGTGTCCGCGGAAGTCCGCTCTTTGATTCAGATGGTGCTGCAGTCTGTTTTGAAGCTCTCTTTTGTTTTTCCAGAAGAAGAATAGGAATAACA
>NW_004797384.1:681635-682961 GCF_000002075.1 Aplysia californica | reverse complement strand
AGAGAGAGAGAGAGAGAGAGAGAGAGAGAGAGAGTTTCTAGCAGAAAATCTGCTCAACAATGATAATACTGCCAGTACCTCTCTCGTTAGACAAAGGAACTCGAGTACATCTATCTATCTTAAAAACCCTACTTTTCAGGAATAGCAAAACACTGATTTTCTCTTCACACAGATGATTTGGTGATGTGGTTTTCCCATGTTGCAGGTTGAAAAACAAGCCTGATTTTTGTATGGATGTGTTGAAATTGTATCGCTTTCAGTTTGGACGGTACCCAAAGTTACGATATTATTGCTCTGTTGTTTTTTTGTTTTTTTGTTTTTTTGTGAGGGGGGGGGGGGGGTTGGCAACAGAACCACTGTAAGTTGTGATACAATAGTTAAGAAACTTCTTTTATGAATTACATAGTATCATAATCTTAAGTCACGATAGTATCGCTGCCAAGAAGGATATATTTAAATGTATTATACCCAGAAACACAAAACCAGTATAATATACGTCTTTCTATGTCGATGCGAGTCCGTGGCAACTAAACTATCGTAACTTGGAGTTACTATACTTTTGTATTAAAAATAGATTTGCTTCTTTTTAAAGTATCGTAAGTCAAGATACGATACTTTTGTTGCAGTATTTCACCGCAATAAACTTATGATACATTTTCACCAGGGCATAACTTTTAAAACTATTTATATTGAGCTTATGGTACATAATTTTGACAAAGATGCGCATCAGAAAATGGTTTAACATATCTTGTAGTGCAAAAATATCGAAACTCGAATTTCGATAGTTTTGAAACCCAGGCCCGATATTAAATACGCTCGTTTTAATTTGCATCTACAACTTGTCTAAGTGCATTGTCATTTTACTCAATGAAAAATGTAAAGCTTTTACTTTCCTGCATGCATCTTCAGTGACCTTGTTCAGGGTTAACCATAGACTTATAATATCGTAAAGTGCTAGGTCTGCGACAGACATCGGTGATCATGGTTCTCCATTCATTCCGTTGCTCGGATATTCTAATAAAAGCTACGTTGCCATGATCTTTCCCTGTCACCCATCGGTTTAGGTTCTCCAAGAAGTTCGCTCTGGGCATACCCCCGCGCTCGTTTGCCTTCAATTTTGCCAGTGAGAGCTGGATGTTCAAGGCCTTTATTTTTTTATTAAGGTGTCCCAAGAACAGCATTTAATTTGTCGTTTCCTAATTGATTTTATCAACGAACGGCCCACTCACGAGAAGACAAATCGCTACCCCAGAGTTACAAAGTTCTAAGTGACTTTTGGGCAGTTTTCAGTTACTAAGACCATGTGTTCAGAAACAAAATGTTCGG
>NW_004797384.1:679678-681008 GCF_000002075.1 Aplysia californica | reverse complement strand
TCCATCCATCCATCCATCCATCCATCCATCCATCCATCCATCCATCCATCCATCCGTCAGTCAGGGTGAATGAGCGAGTCAGCGACAAATTTTAATTGTAAGCGTTTTACGCCCCCATCGACGTTGTTTAGGGTACTGATGATGTGGGCTGCTTTCACGGTGCCAGGCTAGATCAACCCGGGCTGAGAGGGACACTACATCCAACCAGATGGATTAAGATACTCGATGAAGATAAATAAATAAATAAGAAACTACCCCCACACGGGAATCTTGATGTACACCTTTTGCGCGTCATCGCGAGGTGCCATAGACACTAATACCAGTGAGAGAGACAGATGGGGAGAGAGGGGAGGAGAGAAGAAAAAAAAAGAGAGAGAGAGAGAGAGAGACGGGCAGATGGACAGACAGGGACACACACATTCACACACACAAGTCAGTCAAATGAAGGACGAGGGGTTTGGAAGGGGGGTGGGGTGGTTAAAGACGTGACACGCAATCGACTATGATGGCGAAGCTGGTGTTTTGCCCTATATTTCGGGCATAATGCTTAATGGCGCTGCCCGTGGTTCGCATGCTTCACAGCGATCGAAGTTCTTTATAGATCAAAGAGTGGCAGCAATGGCCGTGTGTGGTCTAGGGGTATATTATATGTCCGTGGAGGCAACAGGTGTTTGCAGAGGTGATAATGTATAGAGGCTCTGTTAGGACTTATTCTCAACAGCATGCTGTTAAGATGCATAATGTGCGAGTGCTCTGGTATGGTTCGCTCTTTCTTTCCTATCAATTATCTGTCGACCTGATCTCTCCTTCTTCTTTTTCTTTTTTATTTATTTTATTGGTTTATTAATCTCTTGTAATACCTCTAATCTTCGGCACTTATACGAGACTAATTGTGTTGTAAGTGCTATATAACTCATACAAAAGCAAAACAAGCATAACGTGTTATAGGTAGTTGGAGGACTTCATCAGTTAGTAATTCTTCGTCTTTACTATATGTCTCTTACTTTTCTTTCTGTCAACTGGTCTTGCTCTTTTTTTTTGTTCACGTACAAAATTGCCGTTGTCGGGAAGTTTTACTTCTAATTGACTGTTTATTCAGTACCCGCCCATTTTCTCTGCCGATGAATGGAGGGTGCTACTGGTAGACCTCTCTTATCCTAATTCTTTCCTGTTGTTCTGTGTATTGTATGTGCTATGTATTCTGTCTGAATCTCTTTTCCTCACCAAACAATGGACGTTTTTGTGTCTATGTGCTTCTATCTATTCAATCAACAAAGAAGCAAACAACCAATAAAACACTCCAATATGTTCGCTCTCTCTCTCTCTCTCT
>NW_004797384.1:677119-678185 GCF_000002075.1 Aplysia californica | reverse complement strand
ACACAAATGTATACATACACACACACACACACACACACACATACATACACACACAAATGTATACATACACACACACACACACACATAAACACACAAACACACGTCATAATATATCACCAACAGGGGCGAGGCGTCTACTTAATTAAATACAAATGTAAACACCGCTTCCCTTTCTTAATTTGGGAACATCGGCGCGGTCAAAATCATCCGTAGACGTTGACCTTATTATATGAATTTAAACAGACGTTTTGGCAGTGTGCACAACACTCAAAACTGTTTCAGTACCTCATAAATACCCTATTCAGCCTCTTCGAGCAACTCTCATAAGCAGTCATAAGCACTGAATATGTAATTTGACAGTTAGACTGGCAGAGTGTACCTTAAAAATGTTAGGGGGACTAACTCCTAATAATTCCATGGCTGCTTTGAATTCTCGTTTTCTCCCTCGACTTTTTTACCTCCGTATGATTAGGTCTTGGCATGGTTATACATGTAATGGCATCGGCTCCTGGCCACGAAAGGCTAGATAAAAACAGCCAAATTCGAAACCAGATATGATAAATGTAGCATTTCCATCTCTGCTTCTTTGTGTTTTGATTTTACATTCACATGGTAATATTTTAAATATTAGTGAAATTTGCTGTTTAAAAATCTTGAGACCTTTGTTACCACCGCATTAAAAACAATTATAACGTTTTGCATAAAGTGGGAATACATAATAATATTTAATAATATATTTTCTCTATTTTGGTGGCGGCTGAAAATGTAATATGAATTCAGGATTTCCTTTCTTTTATTCACAATACAAGTGATGTCGCCTCGAATGAAAAGTTTTGAGAATGTTCCTATTGTGGGTAAGCTTTTCCTGTGGGGCTTTCGGTCTATCTGGTTCTTTGTCTCACTGTAATTACCCTGTCAAACAAGTCAGCCTTCGCCTATGATCGCCCATCCTTTTTCCTCCCTCCCACTCCACAATATTGACTAGTTTGCTGCCTCAGCTTCAGTTTTCTTCTCTTTTCATGAGGGTGTGTATGCGTGTGTGTGTTATTTTTTAATATTATTATTA
>NW_004797384.1:674008-675665 GCF_000002075.1 Aplysia californica | reverse complement strand
ATAATAATAAATAAACAAACAAACAAGAAGATCTATGAGAAAACAACCTGATTTTTAATGTAACAAGCGAGACAATCTTACGAAAAGAAACAAAACCAAGGAAGGACAAACACGGAACTACGAGTATGTAGGACCCCCCTTCCCCTCGAAAAACAAACAAACACACCCAATCAAACAAACAAATAGAAGAAAACAAATTACATATAAAGAAGACATTTTGGTATAGATATTGATGCTTATCATACTTTCGCTCTGTAGTTACCTTTTGAGGCGGTAACAGTAACACTAATAGTGCCAGCTTTCCACAATAACCACCTGTTCGCTTCCTCCATCCTTTGGCTAGTCTTATGTTCGAAATAATCGAAATTTTACGAAATTGTATAGGTTAAAACCCCTTGCAATATTGTATTTTTATACATATATTATGTACTATATGAGGCAGGACCTCCGAAGTTAACGTTCACCCCCGATAGGACAGAGCCAAATCACTGCCTCAGAACTCAGAATTACAAAGTTCTATCTTACATTTTTGACCATTTTGAGTCACTCAAACCATATGGAGTCAGACACCAAATGTTCTATCTCCTCTATCAAAATTGTAAGAATATTCGTGGTCGTTGTCAAGATATTCAAAGAATTGCATTTGAAAAAGCTTGACATGTTGTGAAACTCAGCAATTTTTTAGGTCAAATTTCTCAAAAATTAGAACTTTGTAAATTCTACGGTAGTGAAATGGGAACGTACATGATGTAATTTGTGTACAGTACTTTCCCAAGGACATATAATTTCGGCCCTAGTTGAGCTTCCCTTGCTGCAGTCCTTCTTCTTTGTGCTCACAGTTTACATCCATGGATATTTATAAGCTCTCAATACATACACCGTATCAAGTTTCAATTGGGCTGCTCCAGGGAAGAGCGACTTAGTCGTCGTCTTCTAGTGGACTCGGTTACAGTATCGAGTACAAGTAGACGAGGTAAATAGGCCCAACATATATTATAATTGGGTTTCATCTCGATTTTTGATAAGTAGAGCTCTGTCGAATTAATGAGGGTATGTATGGGTGTGTGTGTTATTTTTTATTATTATTATTATAATTATTATAATTATAATAATAATAATAATAATAATAATTATAATAATAATAATATATCATTCTTTGTTCCCGCCCTGAAGCACCTGGAGCAGAAGTAGACCGAAATAAAGATTAGGACAGCTACAAAATGTATTAGGAGAGCTCGTCGATTCATCCAGGAGACGGAGCATGAAAGACATACAAACATTTGCACTGCCCACAACCATAAGGAGCAGACACAATTGACAAGAAGAATTTTAAAGGAAAAAATGTTACCAACTAAGTCCCAGATCAATTTGGATTCTCTATTTTCACAAGTCATTCTCTAACTGTAACTTATCTGGACGCTGCATAAACTTCTGAGTTTCGATACCACAGTGATGAAAAAAACCCATCAAGACGAGGTACTCGCATAGCATAGTCGCTGTTCCCCGAACCGATCCTCCGTTTAGTTTCATGGCACCCAAAGAGGTTTTACAGAAAGGTCCTTGATCTTGTTTCTCCTTCTCATGACTTACTTTCTCTCTCTCTCTCTCTCTCTCCCTCTCTCTCTCTCTCTCTCTCTCTCTCTGTCTCTCTTTCTGT
>NW_004797384.1:668231-672117 GCF_000002075.1 Aplysia californica | reverse complement strand
AGGGGGTAAAACAAAAAAACCCAACAGCAGCCGTGAGATTATTAGGAGTTAATCCTCCTCACATTGCTTAATAGTCCAGTGCTTGTGACCTCTATGAGAGTGGTCCGATAGGGGTGAACAGGTTAGGTCTATTTATGTGGAAAAGAAAGTTTCGAGTGTTGTGCACACTGCTCATCGATGATTTCCTGAACATAATATATTTAAATTTATGAGGTCAACAACTATCACGATCAATGGGTTAATTTGACTCCCACGATATTCTCAGATCCCAAATTATGGAAGGGAAGCAGTGATTATTTGATTATGTAGACGATTCGCCCCTAGCTCTATCAGATGCAGTGTGTCTATTTACTCAAAATGCACGCACAACCTGCGATCTTGACGAGTTTTGAACGGGATGTTCTTTATTGATCAGTAAACTTAGCCTAGAAAAATTCGCAATTGATTAAAAAGTGGAACATAATTGGAACGTCTTTTTATGTCCCCCCAGGCCTATAAATTGAATTAGCTTCCAAGGCTCAGCCAATTAACTTTGAACTCTGTTGCTATCGTTTGTCCTCTTTGGCAAGCTTGCTATCATTAGGCCCTAATTATTGCTATTAATTTTCCATGATGAATTTCGTACTCCATCGTCGACGTTTCATTTTTCTCTTCAGGTTGAAAGAGCTTCTACATCTTCAAGGGAATGAAAGATAAAAAATCGTATTTTGTACAGTAGACGTATGTCGTTTTGGTAAAGTCTAAATTCTCTTCTTTATCGCTTCTGGTGTAAATAGTCCCATTAGAACTGACAACCATAAAAATCAGAGACAATAATGATCCTGAAGGAAATGAAAGCCTGTTTTACATGTATAAAGAGCCTAAATTTCAACATTTTATGTTTTTCTGTTCCCAGCTGAAAAGAATTCTCACTACAGCTGCCGATGGTTTGCCTTCAGAGGCATCAGAGAAAAAGATGGCAAGGAAGACCGGGTTCTCTGCAGAGCCAGTGTGTGATTTTTGCCGGCGCAGTTCTCTGAGTAATGCTGCTGGGGTGCCAGAGATTCTCCTTTTCTGCAAAGATTGCACTGCCAGAGGTGAGTTCGAAGCAATTGTTCATTTTTCAATTTACTTTTTAAAAAGATATAGTTTAGAGTGATTTGCTTTTCGTATTCATTTATACTTACTGTTTTGTTATTTGAACATTATTTCTTTCAGTTTGTTTATGCCAATATTTTGCTCTTTTTATTCTCAGTTGTGTCAGATATGAATTTTGGAATGTTATTTTCTTTGAGAATGTGTCTTTCCTTTAACACTCCCCTATTTTCATTTTAACTTTGCTTTAAGTTTGGTCTTAGCTTTCAGAGACAAAATCATTGTACATGTTACATAATATTATTTTGTGCGTGTTTGGGTTTGGTATCTATCTGGGGGTATCATATGTGCGGAGAGAGAGAGAGAGAGAGAGAGAGAGAGAGAGAGAGAGAGACAGACAGACAGACACACAGACAGGCACAGACAAATAGACAGACAGACAGACCGAGACTGAGAGGCAAAGTATGAGAATGGTATAAATTCATATAAAGAATGCTGAGAAGTGTATCTGACAAGGACAGAGCCGTGGAATATCAGACAGGGCACATTGTCACAATGTGTATTTCCATTTCCATATATATGTGGATATGTCATGATGCAGTGGAATGGGGAGCTTGCTAATTTTTGGGCATATATAGTGTTATTGATGTCATCTTAAAGCTTGCTCATGTGTCTTGCTTTTGATGAAAAAAAATACCCATTCATCTTGAATAGAACATAAGTTATTTGCATTTAAAGGAGAAAGAGTAGAGGCAAAGGTCGTAAAATTGCAAGAAAATGGCCACCAAAGTTTGATGACTTCCGAAGGGTGAAAGTCTCTAGAAACTGCTAATTAACATTTTTTGTGTGCCTCTGATCAACATTTTTCAGCAAAATCCTCTCAGAGATGTGCTTTTAAGAAGAGAAAAAAAAAAGATGACAAAAATTGCCCAAAGAGCGAAAAAAAATGCCAGCTTTTTTTTCAACATCATTATTTTGACGAGCACTTGATTTCATCCCCCAGATATGTGAAGTGTATCTTCCTATATTTCATGAACACAATTTTCCTCCCCATCCCTCACCCCCCCCTTCCATCTCACATCCAGTGCACAATACACACTCCCTCTTTCTTGTCCTCCTCAGCTCACCCGTCCTGCATGAAATACTCGCAGTTGCTGGCGTCCCGTGCCTCCAAAGGTCCGTGGCAGTGCATGGACTGTAAGACATGCATCGTGTGTCAAGACCCGGGCAGTCCGGTAGGTGAACATGTTCCCTCCGCCAGCTATGCACTCCGCCAAGTTAGATAAAGGGCTGATGATGAAATGTATAATAATAATATCGTTTCGCTCATAAGATAAATGCGTAAGTCATTCTTAGCCATTTTGAGAAAATGAGAAAAAAATTGGTTATTTCGAACAATTGACTCTGGTGTTGTGCGTTAAAAGAGTCCTATCCTTCTACCAACAATTAGGTTGTGGAAAGGGATGTTCCTTAATGGCATAGACGGTTGGTAGAAATAAAGTTTTTCTTTATTTTTTTTTATCTAAAAGGGAATAGATGATTCCATATGTCAAGCCCTGATAGAATGCAGTCTTGCTAAATCCTCATTAGATGCTGGCGTCTAGTTTCATCTGTCCGTGTCAGAAAAAACAAGGTAAATTGTAAGTTGGTCTAAGGAAATCAGGAATGTCGCCTCTGGGTCATTTTTAGTTTTTGTCCTTTTTTGTAAAGCAGGTATCTTCCTGGTTATTATACACTTTAAATGTTTAATTATCTTTTCTATAAGATGAGATATTGCATTTTGAAATAACAAAATGTGGAAAAGTAAGAACTGAGAAAAATGCGTTTAAAGTTACACTGTTATTGTCTTTTAATATCTGAATGCAAATGGAAAATAAATTGGGAAAAGTTTTTTAAAAGTGGTTTATACAAAATACAGCTCTTTAATTATTTTTTTTTAATGGTTGGAGAACCTCCTGGTATGTGTAAATCAAAATCGACCTGAGTTGACCACATCGACTATTTTTACCGATATTTCGATTCGAGGTTTAGCGACATATTCTTGGTTTCCTCAGATCATCTCACGAATGCTTCTGCTGACCTGAGACTTTACCCTATCAGGAACTGCACTCTTAAATTAATTGTATGCCGCACTTGCAAATCTAGCAGTGCACCCAAATTTGAAGAGTACTTACTTCTGATCCGTCTGTTCACCTGCCTTGCGCTGTGGACTCTGTTCTGGCTTGATGTGTTTGTGACGTTGTGTCTTTGCTCCTTCTATAGACTCGTCAAGTCATTGGCATGTCTTGTCTTCAGGACCAGATGCTTTTCTGTGACGGCTGTGACAAGGGATACCACATGAGCTGCCACCAGCCTTCTATCAACAAGAAACCCTCTGGTAGTAGTTTGTCTTCTTTGTTGAGTCAGCATCATCATTGTCTTTCTCACCCGGCATCAAGTATACCACATAGGCCAAAAACAAAGACTTTCCACCTTTCACTATCCTGGGCTAGCCTCTTGATGTTATTCCATGTCTTCCCACTTTTCTGTAAATCAAATTTCTTTTTTGAATGCTGTGTGTAAACTTAATGACAGGATGCGGGTAAGGCTTGATCAGTTGGATACAAGAAACTCTCTAACAGAATGGACATTGAACTTCTCATAACCGATACTGCATACATCGACAAGACATAATTTGTTAGTATTAAATTCCCTCATAAGATGCGGTGTGTAAATATGTTATGGTAGAATAGCACCATTAAAACGTCAGCAGTCCTCTGTCAACAAGAAACATCATGGAGTGATATGTAAAATGCACCAAGCCACATCAGCC
>NW_004797384.1:666597-668082 GCF_000002075.1 Aplysia californica | reverse complement strand
AACACCCCCCCTCCAAAAACCCCCCAAAACAAACAAAAACAAAAACGAAAACAAAAAAAGAACAAATAAAAACCCAAACAAAAACCAGGAAATCCTACTCCTTTCGTTGAAACTAAGTTCATTGTACCATCCCCAAGTTTCACTGTAGTAGCAGACACAGGAAATGAGAATCCTCTTTTTTTCTGCATTCAGTGGGTTCATCTTGTCTACTTATGGAATTGGACAGGTATTAGTTTTCATTTTTATTCACATTTGTTTATGATTGATACCATTAGTCAGGTTGTCATTTTGATGCATTTTTTTGTTTGTTAGGCAAGTGGGAATGCTCGGAGTGTAAACTGGAGAATGCTGCGGCTCAGAGGACGGATTTCTTGGCTCTGCAGGGGTTGAGGCTGAACGCGAGTGCAGGTATGTTTTTTGTTGTATTAGATCACAAGTTGTGAGCCCATAAACTGCAAGAAAGATCATGGTATCTTTAAATTCTTCTTTGCGTTCCCCTGCTAGGTCTCAGACAGGGTCGACTGCTGTTTCTTCAACTTGCAGCGCTACTGAAATTAACATATTATATGAAATATTATATGAAAGTGGACATGGAAATGGATGAAGAAAGGAGAAAAGTTTAGAGAAAGAAATTTTTCTAGCTGCCAGACTTTGAATCAGGGACCTAATTGAATGAGAGGTGAACACCATACCTCTAGATCATGAGACCCCCTTAGATCATGGAATGAGATTCGCTTCTAAAAAAGGTTGTTCTGTTGTGACCACATGTAGATTACTGTTCTTCTTTGAAAAAAAAAAAGCGAAAAAAAACCCCAACTTAGTCATACTAATGATGGGCACTTTATTTTTTTTCAGATTCTTCACCCCCAACGCCTGCTCAGTCTCCAATCCCTCATGTGTAAGTTTTTCTCTTCTGTTTAGCTTCTTGTTTTTTTTGTTGTTTTGGTGAAGACAAACAAAAAAGTTTCACTTTCTGGAAATACCACTAGTACCCTTGTCACTTGAAACAAAAAACATCATCGCTGATAGTTACATCAGTTGTGTTGCCAAATGGGAATTTACTCCTTAATGAATGTTACTGCCTTTTTAAATCAAATGAATTTCATGATTTTAATTTTGTGCAAGGACTCTCACTGCACTTCTCAAAGATGTTCCCAAAGTAGACGTTTGTGACATAAGATGCTTGATTGGGTCTAATTTTTTAAATTTACGTCCCTGTTCAGGATGATTTATCTTTACTTTTAATGATTACAGTAGGCTTACACGATCCTAGTCCTCTGTTTCACTGTGCTTTCAACTCCTGTTGGTCTCTGAGTCCAATAAAACAAGTTTATATAGAATTTGGAATCTGTAGTTCTTCTGGAGACATCCAGTGGTGTCTTCTGAGACCAGTAGCATTCTTTTTAAAGGATGGGATGAGGAATCTACTCGCAATCAAATGCACTTGATAATAATAATAATAATAATAACAAAAATAATAATAAT
>NW_004797384.1:657819-665278 GCF_000002075.1 Aplysia californica | reverse complement strand
AGAGAGAGAGAGAGACAGAGAGAGAGAGAGAGAGAGGGAGGGAGGGGGGAGATGGGTGCTTAGCGGGAGGAGCGACCCTTGAGGACCATTTTCTATGTTTGTTTTCCCGAGATCAAATCTAAGTAGACATATAAGTTGGGCAGAGTAAAACCTCTTTATATGCAATTTTATTTTGGCATAACTACGGTGGTTGCTATGGAAACGGTCGCAATCTTGAAAATACACAATGAATTTCAAATCCCTATGACTTTCTTATCTACTGTTGAAATGTGACCAAATTTGGTGAGAGTGTACCTGAACCAGACCCTATCAGCGTAGCTACGAGTGTTTTTCAATAATTGCAGAAGCCCAAAAAATATGAGAATTTTCCCAAAGTATAAAAAAGCTTTTCTAAATTTAGGTTGTGTAATCACTTTCGAATGGAAAAGTGTTATTTGTTTCGCAAATATCTCTCTGTTTCGTTGATGGCAGCCTTGCCATCATTTTTTCCTGAAAGTTTCATGTCAAAAGGATGAAAACTAAGGAAGGAGTAGGGAAAAAACTGCAAACAATTGACGTTTAGCGAAAAACGACAATTATTGTGAAAATTGACTATATTTACCTAACCTCATGTTTTCAAAGGCAATTTTCGAGGAGAATAAAGACTTTCTCAATTGTCTCCATGCCTATTTTAGACAAAGAACAGGTTGATCTTCAAAAATCAGCAAACATCTCAGTGTGCATAGCCTGACCAAAAATCAGCAAAATCAAGGGTCGCTCCTGCCCTTTAGGTCTTTGAGCCTGTTTAAGAGATCCCACTCTTTATCTTTGTAGGAGACAAGCAAAACAGATGGAGTTTGGAATACACTTGAAAAATACTTACAACAGCCTATGTTATCCCATCCTGCATTCCCAGAAATGGAGATTTTCATCTGTCCCCACTGGCTGGCTATGAGAGTGTGTACCCTGATGCCTCAAACTGGACGGTGGATGATGTTGTCAAGTACTTGAGCTCTGTGGGCTTTTCAGAGGAAGCAAAGATATTCAGAGAACAGGTGACTTTATTTTGTTTGCTGATCCAATTGGCCATAGTGAGAACATAGTTTTTTTTCTGTGTGACAGTGTGGCTGTCTTAATGTATACTAATGAGTGGAATGTATATTTTTGTACAAGTGCTTCTTCCCAAGTTTTGCTTTGAAAAGGCTGAACATGTTGTAGATCCATATAATACAGTAAGTATTCTTAACTCTTTCCGGACGTATCGCTGATATATCGGCTCGAGTCCACATCACTTGCGGATGTATCACCGATATATCGGCTATGATGGGGTGCCTCAGTTTATTTTGTTTTAATGTGATCCATTATTTATAAGTACATTTTATTGTTATTGAAAACTTGGAAAAGGTCTAGGAAACTAAGACATCTAGTTTCACTTTGTCAAAGCGTCAGTCTGGCGAAAAACGAGTGAATTAGTTCTTGCGGTCTTGCATCAGCAAAATGATCTAACTGGACTCAGTTTAAATATCGTAACTCAAACAAAAATTGGAAAATTGCATTCAAATAAAAACCTCACATTCAGCAATTTATGGAATCTGCAATTGGCCTGTATATGATAAGATAGCTATACTGATTTGCTTTCACATGTTTAGTGTGTGTAATTTTTTTCCGTCAAAAAATATTTTTCTCTCAACCATGGCCATTTCTAACCCTTGTAATGCATACTTATTTTCAAAATTAATCCTTGTTTCATGTTGGAATGTATTCCTCATTCAATTTCCTTCAATTTGATATATATGTCATATGTTACGTTTTGAGTGATGGCTTTGCTTAAAATACAAAATTATTTTGTAATCACCAGTTTAGCCGAATCAAGTCACTAGTTAATTACGTCTAGACTCCAAAACAACTACGTCCGGAAAAAATTAAGATTAGAGAAGAGGTCTTCTTTGAAACTACTCAGAAGTCTCGCAGCCATAGGAGAACAACTATCTCATTTCAGTCGCTTAAAATGAAAACATACTTTTTTCAGCATGTACAGTCATGATAAAAGTTGCTCAGTGACAAGATAACAGACAGGACAAGATTGTCTAAAATGGAAATGGTGACATGCTGTGACATCCACACCTGAAGTTAGGGTGTGATTTGGGGATGCAGCTTGTAGAACTTTTTTTTCGTGCATCAAAAAACTTATTTTCAGTATATAAAATTAGTGTGTCTTAGGATGTTGTTCATATTTTTGAGTATTTATTTTCTTTTTATCACCATGCAGGAAATCGATGGTGTCGCATTACTTCTCTTGAAGAGAGCAGATGTGCTGAAGGGGTTAGAGCTGAAACTTGGACCAGCACTGAAGATTAACAGACATATTCAAGGTTTACAGATGTCGCAACAGAATGCAGCGTGACTCTGTGGTGAAAGGAAAGAAGTGATTGAAATGACAATATTTTGCTCCACATTTTAGTAAGGTTGGCCGTTGATCGACACATCACCTGTTGATTTGATGAATAAAATTATTTCCTCTCTGGTGCCAGTTATAACTGCTTAGGAAGGGGACTTCAGTAAAACCATGATAACATGAACTTTATGGGACCAGAGAACTTCTTCATGTTGTGCAGGTTTACGTGGTTAGAGAAGTTGCAATGCATAGAATAAAAGGTTGAAAAGAGACAGGGATTTGATTTTCTTTTAAGGTGACTAGAATGCCATGTTAACCCCTTCATGACACAGGGTGAGTTTGTGCGTCACCGGACACAATTTTGGGTCTCAAGGGACAAAGAGTAGCGCTGGATTCAGCGAACCCTTACCTGCATATTTAGACCCGGTTTGTAAATACTGCCAAAAGGGAAAAAGGTATCTTTGTATGGAAAAAAACATTGCTGAATATGAATCTGCAATTAGTTTTGCGTCGTGCATCTAATAAAAGCAGTATGCCGGATACAAATATGGTGAACAGCTTTTGTCATCATGGTCCTCGTGCTTTGCAAGGTGTGACGAATGCCGTACATCACAGAAGCAACGTGCCTCCTTCGCCGTATAAGACAAAATGAGGTCATATAGGTTATGAAGGGGTTAAGCGGCTTTTTGTTAAACTAAGTCTGAGTACTGTATTAATTCTGTGAGAAGCACATAGTCAAGGGAGCTCTTAAAGTTGAAAGGCCGTAGGATATGTCTGTGGAGCCAGTAGAAACAAAATGATTCAAATTAGAATAACTGCAAATGGTTGACGGAGAGTTTTTTTTACTCTGTAAATGATTCTCAAGCACTATCAGCCAAAGCAGGCTATGGTAATTGCTTCTCTTTTCTTTTCTTTTTTTATCACAAATTATGTCCCTTTTTTCACCCTCCCTGATACACTCGTATGTTTATGTCCATTTTCTCATGCCTGCTTTACTTGTTCTCATTTATTTTTCTCCTCCCTTTCAAGATTACTTAAATGAAAAAATATTTTATGAACTTTTTTTTCATTTTTGGTGAGAAAATACATTAAACTTTACTGTTGGAGATAACATTCTTTTAGTATTGGATTTCAGTAATAGTTATTTTGGGGGCTTTATGTTGATGTAGAAAAGTTGTCCATTTTTGACCCTTCAACCCAGCCCACCTAAGCCTACATGACCTCTGCACCTGATCTCCAAACAATCAACAGGTAAATGTACTCTCTGTGTGCTGAGTCATATATGTCTGGTACACAGGCGGTTAAAGCTTGTTAAGTAAGCTTTGGCGTGAAGTTTGGTCTGTCGCTTCGAGTTTTCCTCTATGGTTATGCAGAAAATATAAATTGGAGATTACAATGAGTTTACAGGATAAAGTCTCATGTGATATGGTACTGTACGCATATTGTGTCATAACATGGGATGGCTTGTAACATATACACTTGAAATCATAAAAGCGAAGCAAACAGATCTTTGAGATGCACTTTTAAAATTGATTTTATTTACTTTGACAGTAGATTGTCAATTTTCTTTAGCTTTACTGCTTTTAGTTCTAGAATCAAGTATTTTTGTTGTACTTTTGCCTGTCCTGCTTGGTATTGACTTTTCTGTTTAGTTTAAACCTTCGAAGAAGTTAAGTGATAAAAGCAAATGAAATGTGGTGTCAGTTTTGAACAGTAGATATTTTTCAGAGCAAACTCTTTTGAACATGAACTGTTATTTGAAAACCCTTTTGAATAGTATCTGTTTTACATGGTAGACTGGAAAAAAGATGCTCTAACTGTTACTGATATAAAAAATAACCTACAATTGTCATGATATCTTGAGCAATAAGTTATGCCTTGATCTATGTCTTTTCTTGATTAGTAATTATTTTTGTGTTGCAGATTTATTCCCATCCTTGCTAGATCTTAACTTTCTGCTCTTTTTAATTTTGTGCAGGTACTATTACTATAGACAATTTTTGTTGGTTTTACTTTGTTAGGTCTAGTTACATCGTGGTAATTTATTTTGATTTGATTGTGGTGTGAATGTCATTTTGATTTTATTTGAACTGAATTATTGATAGCTTAATTTTCTTATTTTGCAGTCACGTTGCAGATGTCAGCGAACTGAGATTTGCTCTGTTGTTCATGTTATTAAATAAAGGGGCTTATCTTAGGTCCTTTCATAAGAACAACAATATCAGCAGTTCATACATCCACCAACCCAGAAATGTCTCATCAGTTGTTTTGTCTAATCGGTGGTCTCGTGGTTAGGCTGTTGGGCTTGCAGCTCAAAGGTCACTGGTTTGAACCCCATTACAGGCCTGACGTTGTCCTTGGGAAAGAAATATTTCACTACTTTTCCTCATTTCACCCAGGTGGGAATGAAAACCCAGCTATGGACAGCTTAAATGACCTTGTCAGTTTGTTACTGTTTGAGCATTTATTCAGCTGCTTGCACTATATCCTGGCTAGCCAAAAATGCTGCTGAGTTTGCTGTGGTCTCTTGGGGTAATAATATAAATTGCAAAGGGCATAGAGTATGATAGAGCTTGCTGTTGAATGTTGAGTGGTGATATGCACAATACAAATTCTATTCCTTATGATTATTACTTACTTTTCCCTCATTGTCCCAAATATTTGGCTCTTGTAGAAGTGGGATTTATAGTCAGCAATTTTTGTCTCTTTTTGTAGCGGTAGCGTGTGGTGTTGTGTAGTGGGTCTCAATTTTCTCTTTTCTAAACGTTCGTTCACATTAGCATATTGCTATATGTGGGAAGTTCACCAGTACGAGGCCATTGGCCAACAAGTTGTTAAAATGTACTAAACCAAGAGAGAAAAACTTTATTGAAGAGAAAAAACCCCAACTGTTTCATTCTTTTAACATATTGTGGGTTTCGGGGTTGGAGTCGTGGGCCTGACGCTGTGTCCTTGGGAAAGGCACTTTACATGAATTTTCCTCACTTCACCCAGGTAGAAATGAGTACCCGGCCATAGAGAGCGAAAGATCTTGTCAGTATGTTAGTGCTTTAGCGCCAATAAAGGCCGCTTGCACTGTATGCTTCCCAGGAAGTTGAGGTTGTTTCAGAATGCTCTCAGGTCTGCTGTGGTAATAGTATAGATTGTGAAACGCATAGAGCTTGCTGTTGAGCAAGGATTTGCGTTATACAAATGCTATCTACTATCTATTATTATTAAAGAAATTATACTAAAATTATATGGGTTTTTGTGTGCTCTTTTTCAACAGTTAGAATTTGGGTTGCAACAAAATATTTCTTGAGCATATGGAATAGATACCACTGACTAAAAAAATTGCAACAACAAAAAAAAAAAAATTTCATCTTAATTAAATTTCATTAGCTGGCTGATGATGTGCTGTGTGTCAAGGTGATCTTGTGAACCAAAGTTTCCAACAGTAGAGACTTTAAGAAATCAGAACCCTCCGCACTTGATTCTGCACAGCCAGCAGTGTGCTGTTTTTTTTTGGGGGGGGGGGGTTTTAGTAAGCATTTACTGGCCTCACATCTGCATAAGGCCATATGATTGCGCAGGTAGGACACATTAAACCTTTTTAATTTGGTAGGAATTAATTTTAAATTGTATCCAGGTGGAGTCAAAAGCCTACCCGGTTCTCTTATCAATTTTGGACCACCAAGGGATCTTAAACATGTGCAACTTGCACAAGGGACCTCCGAGAATTTTTCTCCCTTATCCGAGAAGGCGAGGTATTAGATCTTACTTGCCCTAAGATCAGGGGTGTGGCTGAAAGGAAGCAGTAAGAAGGACCCAAGTAGTAGCAGTGGAAAGGCTGCAGACAGAGGAGTCCAGAGGAGGGGGCAAAGGGGAGGTGGGGGCGGGGGCATAAAGTGGAGACGAAAGCAGAGGACAGAACATTGTTAGTGAGCAGGAAAGGAGGGGAAAGGAGAACATTTCAGAGAAAAATATTTTTCGTCGCTGTCTGGTTTCGAACCCGGGATTTATTGAACGAGAGCTGAACAATGTACCTATAGACCATGAGGTCCCCACGTGTGCTGGTTTTACTATGAACTAATCTAATAACATGACTGTAAGTAGGCCTATAATTTTTTTCAAGCTTGCAAACCACATTGTATGAATGTATTATGTATTATGTGTCTCCTAAGGGGGAGGGGCATACAAAGTGCATGATGCATGATTTGTGGCATCTATCTTGTTTAACTGTTCTTTTCCTTTGTTTGTGATGATGAAGATGGTTAAAAGGAAACTTATCATTGAAATAGCTGGCCCAATTATTTATGCAATGACGGAGAAAGTAATAGTCTCTCATGAATGCAACTTCTTTTTTTCAAATACTTTTGTACAAAAATTTTTATTCCTAATCTTAAATAGCCACTCTGTAATGATGTGATCTTTTTGAATACTGTGATATGAGATTATATTCATCTCTGAAAAAATAGGTACATTTGTGAGTGAGTTTGTTTGAGAATATCTTGTTTATGATGTGCATGTCATTTTGATTGTTTGCATTTGTATGCAAATGTACATGGAAGTATACATGATTAGGTAGTAAGAAGTGTATTTGGGTGTACAGTTGTAGGTATGTGTTAATGTGCATTTGCAAAAATTTGTGTATTTCTTTTGAAATATGATTAAAAGTGCCTCCATCTCTTTTCACCAATGAATCTTTCTTTTATTTGTTGGAAAACATTACTTTTGTTGTATCAAGCCTGTCTACATTTGGTGTCATTCATTATATTACAGAAGAAATATTGTTGTATTGTAAACAAAACTGACTGATCTATTCAAGGTTGAGTTCTAATCCATGGTTGGTTTGGCTTTTCTCTTGATGGGGTTTGACACACTGGCAAACATTGACATTGACAGTGGGTGGATAGCAGGTGCTTTGGTGTGGTTTGATCCTTTTTTCCTACATAACATTGTTCTTTTCTCTCCTCTTTCTTTTTAGTGTTTGCTACTCTTGTTACAGCTTTAATCTTCGGTTCTTGTATATATATATATCACTTAATTGTGTTGCAAGTGCAGTAAATTGCTTACTAAAACAAAACAAAAATACCCCCCCCCCCA
>NW_004797384.1:653375-656950 GCF_000002075.1 Aplysia californica | reverse complement strand
ACTGCATACGGTCATATGAGCGCCAGAAGATTAGAGGTGTTACAAGAGAGTAACAAACATAAAAAAGAAGTAGGAAAGATAACGACGATAGTCGATAGATGTTTGATAGGAAAGCAAAAGCAAACCACACCAGAGCACCCGCCAACCACCCTGCAGGTGTACTGTGGCTGGGGCAAATTTTCAATAGAGCCGAGGAGCAAAGAAACTGCCAAGAAGACTGGCAGAAAGCCATCGTGGTCCCATTGTGGAAAAAGAAAGGCAAACAAAAACGCGACTGCACAACGTAAAGAGGCATCTGTTTATTACTAAGCCACGCCGGAAAAATATACACAAATCTACTAGAACAGCGGATAAGACCTATTGTAGAGAGAAATATGAGCAAAGCTCAGTTTGGATTCTGAAAGGGAAGAGGGTGCACGGATGCTGTATTCGCATTAAACAGATATGCGAGAAAACAATCAAACACAACAATGAATCCAACATCGTCTTTATAGACCTGGAGAAGGGTTTTGACAGAGTAAACCATGCAAAACTCTGGAAGACACTTGAAAAGTATAGCGCCAGAGGACAAATGCTAGATAATGTCAGAGCTCTCTAAACCAATAGCAGAAGCTCAGTAAGAACGAAGGAAGGCAGTACAGACTCGTTCAAAGTAAAAATCTGGAGTATGACAGTGATGTGTTCTATCTCCCCTCCTGTTTATAATATATGGACACAATAACGGAAGACGCAAACCAAAACCCAGAAAGCCTAAATGAACTTCCATTCGCAGACGACCAGTGTCTTATCCATTCAAACCAAAAAAGCCTAAAAAATCACACTACCGAATTGAACTACAGCTGTGAGAAAATTAACATGAAAATAAGCACATCAAAAACAGAACTTATGAAAGTGAGTCGAAACCGTAGTCACATGAACATCCATGTCAATAACAAACAACTGAAACAAGCGAAGGAGTTTAAATATCTTGGCAGTACTTTTTTTCTGAAAACGGGTCCATAGACAGAGGAACAGAAATGCGGACTCGAAAAGCCAACGCTGTCACCTACCAGCTCGCACCCCTCCTATCCCATCCAAACATCTCCAAGGACACAAAGAGACAGCTTATCACCTCAATATTCATACCAACATTATGTTATCAGTGCCAGACCTGAACATTAAGTAAAACCCATGAAAGCAAAATCACTGCATGCGAATTGAAATGTCTCCGCAAAACCCTTAACATCACAAGACGAGACAGGCAGAGAAATGAAGAAGTGAGAACAGCTATCGGCATTGAGTCCTGTCTGCTTTACATAGAAAGACAGAGAATAAAATGGTTTGGCCACCTGTATGTCACCTGGTCAACCAGCCTGGAGAGCCTACAACACCAAGCACTCAGACTATAAAGGAAGAGGAAGGCCACTCAAAAGGCGGATCGAGGGTGTCAAGGAAACCCTGTAAAAACTTAATACACGTATCACAACTGAAAGAGCTGCCGAGCTGACCCACAATAGAAAACTGCATCTCCCCTCGACGCTTAACAGCAACAGAGGATGAAAAAGTAAAAGTAAAGTAAGGTAACTGATCTAATCGAAAGCTTTTTTTCCACTCGACTCCCTAGATGGAACAAGTAGGTAAAGTACTGATCTAACCTGGGGATTCGGAAGGGAAGCAGTTTGCCACTTTGCAGCCGCACCAACAGGTAGCCAACTCCCCCCATGGTAGGAGAGCCACTTTTCAACCATACTCTCTGACGCAGCAATGGTATCCTTTCTCTGTAGCGTTGTAGTTAATATTTGGCATTTATCTCGTTTCATTCTTTAAAACAAAATTTCCGTGTCTTACTTGCCTTGGACTGGCCTCTATGGCGTAATGGTTAGGCTCTCCACAGTGGCAAGCAGAAGACACGAGTTCGACTCCTGAGTTAAATTACTGTAAATGCTCTAACGGCCTCTTGTATTAGACGATCACATGTACAAGCACCACTCTCAATTCCTCCCCCACCTCGCCCTCTTTTTGCGTTTTAAAAATTAAAACATTGTAAAGACACTGTGTAAGATGGCCACCTCGCTACCCTTGAATTAATTACACAGTTCCATCCGCTCAGTACCTAGTTTTGAAATTTTTTTTTTATTGATGTTAAAAAATTTGAGTTTTACAAACATTTCAAGCGTTTTCGAGTGCATTTCTTTGATTATCTTGATAACAACTCCGAATAATCTTACGATTTTTATAGAACAGATACATGTAGAACATTTACTTGGTTCCTGACCTCATGGCCTTAGTTGCTCAAAACAGCCAAGAATATCAGATAGAACTTTGTAATTCTAAGGTAGCGACCTGTCTAAGATGACCACTTTTCTCCTCGTTAATTGGTCTTACACGATTTCAACTGTATTTCCGGGTGCCTGCTGGGACTCCCCCTCCCCCACTCAGCTCAAGTTGTGAGGAAGTACGCATCGGTGCGTATCCCGTCAAGAAAGGGTAAAGAACCTCACTAAACAAGGGACGCAACTGAAACATCCTAACTTACTTTTGTAAGTAGAGTTTCCTCCCCTTTCTATTGTCATTAAAAAAAATAATATTAAATAACTATGAAAACAAAATTCTTTTGACCGTAACACCCTTTTTTTGTAACCATTTATTTCATTCGGCTTGTTAGGTATATTCGTAGTTTGAACGGAATTGTTGCTTCATGTTGCGTTCTTTAATTAAGATTGTTCGGGAAAATTTCAAATCTCTTTATCCATTGGGTGGCTGACAGGTGCTCTCCTGTGGTTTGCTCCTTTTTTTGTCAAACATTTATCATCCTAATCTTTCCTCCTTCCTTTTATGCTTGTTATTCTCTTCTAACAACTCTAATCTTCGGCATTTAAATTATGACTCTGTTGTGTTGCAAATGCCATAAAACACTTACTTAAAAAAATCTTTTCGTCCAACGGACTGCGTCCTATCAGAGATCGATATTTAACTCTAAGTTAGTCTAAGATCATACATCCACTTTTTTTTAGTAAAGAGAAGCACATCGACTCATTAAAAGTCAATTCGAGCTGGGAAAAAGTAAGACATACTGACAAAAAGTGAAAAAGTAGGACCTACCAGTGGTGCACTCCAATCACCAGCGTCATACCTCTAAATAGTCATAGTGTTTAAATTTTACTAAGAGTTTTATGGCACTTGCAACAAATCATACCTTGGTCAGATAAATGCAGAAGGTTGTAGGTGTTACTAGATATAAATTGGTAAATCAAAAGAGCGCGCGGGTCACATTAAACCTCTGAAATTTTTCGCCCTTATCCGAGAAGGCTAAGTGAAGCTCTTACCTACCATAAGATCAGGCGTGTGGCTGAAAGACAGCAGTAAGAAGGAACCAAGGAGTAGTAGTAGAAAGGTTGCAGAAAGAGTCAGGAGCCCAGGAGGAGGGGGCAGAGGAGGTGAGGGTGCGGGGGCAAAAAGTGGAGACGAAAGCTGACGACAAAACACTGTTTAGAGAGCAGGATAGGATGTGAAAGGAACAATTTTTCGGTCGCTTTCCGGATTCGAACCCGGTACCTATTGAATAAGAGGCAAACACCTTAACCTCTAGACCACTA
>NW_004797384.1:649581-651465 GCF_000002075.1 Aplysia californica | reverse complement strand
GGGGGAGGTAATAAAATGGGTTTTAGGTTTTCAGGTTGTCATGTAAACACGTTTGTAGTCCTCTCGCATTAAATAATAATTATCAATGCCAACTTAAAAAAATAATAATGACGACACAAACATGAGATTCTGCTATTATGTCCTAAATGATGATTCTCTTTGTCAATGTCCAGAATTCTATTTCCCGACTTTGTCTGCTTCTAAAAGTTGGCTATCTGCTTAATGCTCTCATTTGTTTTCTTTTCTTTTTCCAAATATATTATAAAAATGGTACCAGAGCAGATAAAAAGATTGAATCGAGAGGAATACATTTCTAAAGGATAAAAATTGACCTTCAGTTTAGAGCCATATTATGGCTTTTTTACTTTCAAGAGAGACTGTGCGAAAGTGCAAGGTAAAGCAAAAACATTTGAAAATCAAAACTCGCGTGTCAAACATGGTGACGCATTATCAGTAAATGTACATATTTATATTTTATATACAGCATGAATAAAATTAGCATCTACCTGACATCACATAATCATCTTCATGCATCTTAGAAAAAAAGGTCTCATTCTAACTGTCTGTCTGTCTGCCTGTCTGTCTGTCTGTCTGTCTTTCTGTCTCAATCTCCTCTCCTCTCTCTCTCTCTCTCTCTCTCTCTCTCTCTCTCTCTCTCTCTCTCTCTTCTCATATTTCTCTCTTCTCTCATATATATCTCTCTCACTGTATATATTATATACATACATATGATATATCCACGAAGATAAAACATTATTTTTTCTTCAGGCATCCCCTGTCCAGCAGGAGAAGCTTACAATAATCATGGGGTTCGTCGCTCTTCAGGTCATGAGTAATTATGACTTGAAACAAAAAAAAGACACGTTCTTCCTACTACACCGCCCCTCCCCCAAACTAAAAGAAATCCTAAAACAAAACAAAACACGACAAAAAAGGATCCCCCCCCCCCACACACACACTTTCCACATCATTCTGCTTTCCATTATTTCACCTCATGGATGGACAATATTTTGGTCTTATCGCTCTTTTTCGTTTTTAAATGTAGGTGTTTTTACGTCCCCTTAGACTCGTGCAGGGCGGCGAGGTTCCCGATTGTTGAAAGCTAGGAATCGTAGGAATCGACTCCGAACCCAATTACTTACTTTCTAATGATGTGATTTCTTCAGGTGGTTACCTGGTTGGCTCCCAACATTTTCAGGACTTGGGATAAACTTGATTTCGGAACACTACGAAGCATCAACTTTTATTTTTCAAAAATAAATCCTTAAAAAAGATTTTAATGATTGGTAACCGTTCGTTTACATAAAAAGGAGTCGGAACTTTTCTTCCGTAGCATTAATCGTGGGAATCGATTCGGGAATCGACTCTTCACCCAGCTCTACCTTAGACACAATATAGACTACATGTATTCAGAAGGCGGGCTATTGACCCTGTGGATCAGAGCTAACTCGAGGAGGGAGGGACACAACATCCCAGCAGAAAGATCGAGATGCTTGAAGGTTAAAAATTTCTCCCCACTTGGGAATCGAACTCGGGTCTCGTCTCCTGAGTGTGACAGCCAAGTGTTTATCTGTTACATCACGGACGCTGTTGCTTTGATTTAAGTAATGCCGCCATAAAGGAAAAACAACTCAGGTATGGGGAAATGGGACCCGACACACAATTAGAAAATAAATGAAAAATGAGAAACTTTTAGTGCTAGAGCGAGCAGTGGTTGTAGAAAAATGCAAGGCCCACGACAGACACACTGCCATCTCTTACCATGTAAGATGTAAAACTGACAATCAAAAGATCACCAATTTTCATTGACCAGTGTAGAGAATTCACCCTAGCCAACTAAAAAAATACAACAACAATTGAACGCCCCTGCCCCCCCCCCTCCCG
>NW_004797384.1:647793-649052 GCF_000002075.1 Aplysia californica | reverse complement strand
CCCTCCCCTTTCCACTAAAATTCGTCAAGGGAAAAAATACCAACAAAAAACAAACAACAACAACAACAACAACAAACAAACAAGCCAAATTCAGCAAAAAAACACAAAAAAACCAGGATGCCAGAAAAGAAACAACAGCAACAACAAGAGAAGGCAGCACAATGTCGTGTATAACTTCACGGTCCAAACAGTTTAGAATTCATAATAGGTGAGCTGCTTCAGTACAGTCTATAAGATTCAATGTACCGACAGTAATACAGAAATATTAACATTTGATAAAATATCTTCCCATTAGGAAATGGAACTCATGCCGTTTACCTGCACGGCTATGATCCTGACTTAAACACCACAGACAACCGTCTTTTAATGACAACATAAACACACCGTGGTTTTGAGGAGGTAGGACAAATGCCTTTCAAATACACACATAAATGGAAACATGATTTTCACCAACAGTTCAAGGGCGGGGCTTTCAAAACAGAACATTATTCATTTTGTAACTCGATACCGTTCTCATTACAATTAAACATAAAAAAGCATTGGTTAAATTAACCAACCAAATCACAGAATCAAGACTTTAAGTCACTCCCATCAACACTTGGGTGAAATTCACCAATCAAAAGCCCACGACTAAGTCTTGTGAACTCCATTTGCAGACCCGTTCTGTTTTTTGTTTGAATTAGACAACCGCTCTAGAAGTAGTTCTTCAGAAGGGGAAGGTTGGGTGATCATTATTCCACCCGGCCCTCCGCTCAAAAGCGAGTCCGAAGAAGGCAGTCTCCTGATGTAAGACGGCGAGCGATTGGTTTGTGTGGCCCACGTGATACTCGGTCTGGCCAATGAGCTCGAATATCTCTGAGCTGGAGGGTCACACAAGCAGCGCAGACAGAATTTCCAGAACGACAACTCCACCTCCGGCTCTGGTCTCCTTGTTGGAGCGATGGGACTTTCACAGTCTTGGTTAGGGTAATAAATATTGCTGGTCGGGCGAGACATGCCGAGGATGTATCGGAATATACCAATGATTTTCCACCTGAGACAGAAAAATAAAGTATGACAGAACTGCCAGAAAGCAAGGACAATTATTGGAGTAACATCGAAGAATATATA
This sequence comes from Aplysia californica, assembly GCF_000002075.1. Classification (NCBI taxonomy): domain Eukaryota; kingdom Metazoa; phylum Mollusca; class Gastropoda; order Aplysiida; family Aplysiidae; genus Aplysia; species Aplysia californica. The sequence goes on along the minus strand of NW_004797384.1, from coordinate 647,942 downwards.
TTACAATTTGCAAAGCTAGATGATAACAGACATAGGTGTATAGGAAAGAGAGGTGTGTTTGTTTTCGAGTATATGTGAGTCAGTGTATACTATTTGTGTACATGTGTGTGTGTGTATGTGTGTGTGTGTGTGTGTGTGTGTGTGTGTGT
>NW_004797384.1:635527-645789 GCF_000002075.1 Aplysia californica | reverse complement strand
TAGGGAGTGGCATGTAGGTTACTCGTACGAAGCTCCAAAGTTCTCCCAAGGACACCGTGGAGCACCAACTTCCGTATATTTCTGTCGTCGCTATGTGCTCGGCCACGCCGATACGATTTGTTTATAGACATCTGTCAACACCCGGACACACGCTAGACCATCTCCTCTCTCGGCCCCACACAGATGGACCCGCCATCGGAATTCGAAGCATAATGACTCCACTGACTGAATTCCAATTTTTGCTAGAGGTGGGCAAAATCCGGATAATATAAAGGATAACAGGATAATTCTAAATGAAACATCATCCGAATTCAGACTCTTAACTCTCTTTCCTGACCCGTTAGCCAAAGTGGGTGCACCCATTTGTTGAAGTAGTGCTAACCCGTTTGTCGAAGTGGTTCAAACCCATTTGCCATAGCGGTTCACATCGTATTATTTGCCGAAGAGGTGCACTAACATATTATCCGGATTTTGCTAAAGCGACCCATTGCCCAGCCCTAATTTTTGCAACATGTAGGCTAGAAAAGCATAAGTATCACTACGAGGGACCAGTATTCATAAAACGACCGTGCCGTAAGTTCTAAACTCCACTCTCAGCTCACTGAAGGCTACATACCACAAATTGTTTTATTGTTTTACTACAGTAATATTTATGCTTCCCATCATGCCGGCGTCTGTGGTGTGGCGATTAGGCGCTTCGCCTGTGTACGCAGAAAACGTGAGTTCTATTCCTGTTAGGGGGGAGGGGGGATTTTTATCGAGTATCTCGATCTTTCTCCTGAGACCCTGTACCTGCTCAGCCAAGGTTGACACTGTCATCAGATAAAGTCAGCATTTTATCCAAAAATGGTCTTAATTGTGTCAATAGGCTCGTAAAAACACCGACATTATAAAAGAAGGTGTTGGTCTTCAGCGAACTCCATAGCCTTGGTCAAAAAAAATTCAATTGTATTCAATACGTTTAGCCCCCGATTCGCTGTCTAAATGCATTTTCAAAGAAACTGTATGGTAGCACGTATTGGTTTAATACCCAGTTTTCAACAAGGAAAGGCTACTTAAAAAAACAAGACATCCGATTCATCGACTGCCCCAGAAAAGGTAGAGCTAGTCAGGTGGAGAGCTAAGAAAAGTAAAATCAACCCACGTTCAAGAACAATTTGTTTGAGAATGGAACCAGAATCATGCAAATTGAAGCTCAGCGTACTATAAACTGAACGAATGAAACACCATCGCCGAGACGGGGAATACAATACTCCACACAGCTGTGTCTGTGTTTATCTTTGAGCATAGCACAGGTCAAATCACATAAACTATAAGAAAATTGGACAAACACACACACACCACTACCAAAAAACATAAAAGTATCCTCTAGATGTCTCCTTAAAAATGTTCAAAGAAATTGCCCAGCAGTTAAGATTCCCTGAAGGTCGCCACATATTTTTGGATGGGCTGTTTCCACGGATGTATATCTACATTTTGTAGCCGTACTGCTTGTCTAAGGGGAGAAAGATTACTTCTGTCAGTTTACCATTAATTTCGGAGGTGATAATTTGAAGTGAAGAAAATGTTTCACATTTACCAGCTTCCAGAATGTAAACACAGGTTAATGGCACGTGGAAATGTAGGCAGGTGAGCCAAGAAAGTGGGCTTCACAGGTAGTAGCTTTGCCGTTAGATGACTGACCCAGGTTTCACGATGCGCCAATTCATCTGTCATCGAGAGCGACCATATGCAGCTCTGTGACGCACTTTGACGATAGTGGTTTTTCCACAAACAGAGTCAATTGGAGGGGGGGGGGGGGTGTGTGAAGATGTGAGTGTAGGATTTTTTGGGAAAAAGTATTACAAGACAACCTCTTGTACAAACGACCACTTTCCACTCCCTCTCACCACCTCCCCCCCAAAAAAAAAACAAACAACCAACCCCCCCCCCCCCAAAACAAAACAAATAAACAAGAAGCAAACAAAAAACCAAACAACCAAACCAAACAACCTCGCCCCTTAAAAGTCCCCACTAAAAGTAAGCAAAACAATACCAGGCTCCGCGCAACGGTGACTTGAAATTGTATCTTTGTTTATATAATACTAGCTGGACCCCCTTTCTCTTAAAGGAATGATCGCTACTTTAACATCAACTGAAAGTCATTGGCCTACTATATTTACACTCTACTTGAATGGAGCAATAAATCTTGAGAGACACAAACAATTAGAAGGTCTAGATAATATAGAGATGTATAGTTGATTTTCTATTCCACTTTCGTGGTTGTACACCCCAGAATTTCAAAGTTGCGCACGGTTAGTGAACGGAAATTTCACCTGTTTACAATGGCGTCTTAGAAGACGGACTTTCCCAAGATTAGATCTAAACGGAACTAAAGAAAAACTGAAAATTAAACTTCAGTGACTTCAGGCTCCTCAATAAAACTGTGCACCTTATAAATTATTCTGAACCATCGTTAATTCTGTCAAATTCGAAAGTTAAGTGGTTGGGAAGTTTTAGGCGGCCAAAGTGACGAACTTTCACAAATATAATATGTATAGATATACGTATTGTGAGAGGGACTCTCGTGGCCTAGAGGTTACGGTGTTTGCCTCTCAGTCAATAGTTCCCGGGTTCGAAATCTGGCAGCAACTCTGGGTTCTTTACTCTTTCTGCAGCCTTTCTACTGTTACCCATAGGTTCCTTCTTACTGCTGTTTAACAGCCACACCCCTGATCTTATGGTAGGTAATATCTAACATCTTGCTTAAGCCTTCTCGGATAAGGGCGACAAATCTCGGTGGTGCAAATTGCGTACGTTAAAGATCCCTAGGTGGTTCTAATCGATGACTACATGTATAGGCTTCGGCCGCCACCCGGGATAAATTATAAATCCCTACCAAGCGGAAAATGTTTAATGAGTCCCGCGTGTTCATATGACCTTCCGCAGTTGCGAGCGCCGTAAAATACTAACCAAAACAAAACAAAACAAAACAGTGTGAAATAATGAGCCTAATAAGGTACTATACTTCATTATATATCCTATAAATGCACGATATTGTAACACACATTTTCTCACAGGTATGTATAAATACAAATAAAAATTTCCGGGTTTCTTTTTAGAGCCAATCTTTGAAAAAAAAGTTTGAATTTATCTACATTACATTTAAGCTGTCGAATCTGTAGTCCGACAGTGCTGTTTTGTTGTTTTGTTTCACTTTGGGTCAGTTTGCTTTTGGGGTTTAGCTGCGTATAATATGAACGTTTTATAAGGGTCAGGGACAGACAAAGAAAGAGAATGAGAGAGAGAGAGAAAGAGAGAGAGAGAGAGATAGAGATAGAGAGAGAGAGAGAGAGAGAGAGAGAGAAAGGGAGAGAAAGAGAGAGAGAGAGAGAGAGAGAGAGAGAGAGAGAGAGAGAGAGAGAGAGAGAGAGAGAGAGAGAGAGAGATTCTTCCAAAAGAGCGCTCTCTGCGGCCTGTCTGCAACAAGGACGGCTCATTTCCTCGTCAAAGAGCACAAAGCTCTGTGCTCGCGCGAAGCACATGATATGCATTTCCAATAGAAGAACAGAGGAGTGAACAGAGGAGTTGTGTACATGTATATATTATTGTATGGAATTTTATTTTGTTCGATATACGGATATAGCACTGAACTATTTCAGCTGATTGTCGACTAGAATGACCAGAAGTAGTTTTCTCGAGGGAGCTGACGAGAGAGAGAGAGAGAGAGAGAGAGAGAGAGAGAGAGAGAGAGAGAGAGAGAGAGAGAGAGAGAGAGAGAGAGAGAGAGAGAGAGTGAGTGAGAGAGAGAGAAGAGAGAGAGAGGAGAGAGAAAGAGAGAAAGAAAAAAGAAAGGAGAGATAGAGTGCCGGTCTGACAGACACATACCATACGTACACATAGAAACACAGATACACTTACACACGGACACAGACTGTCAGACACACATACACACACACACACACACACACACACACACACACACACACACACACACACACACACACAAACACGTACCATAAGAGGACCGAAGCAGGAGGTGAAGACGATCGTAACCCCCATGAGCATGACGACCATATGCATCTCCGCACAGCGCTGTACTAAGCTTCGCGGTCTCCGGACTCCCCCGTTCTGTGATGCCCCAAGCTCTCTCTGCCGCCGCCTCAAAGAAAGGACGGAAACAATAGCCACACAGTTACACAAAAAGGTCAACAGAATCGCCAAGAGCGAGATGATGCCGAAGAGATAGTTGTACACGATGTCCTCCGTATGTTTGCTGAGTAGATCGAGATAGCACCAGGTTGGAGGGAACTGGACTGCGTTACGACCAAAGCCCATAAGAGGCAGACTAGCCATGAAGGCGGCGAAAACCCAGGAAACACACAGCGAGTATCGAGCGTATGACTTCGGGAGCTTGCAGTGGTAGGTGTAAGGGTGGCACACGCAGATGTAGCGCTCTATCGCCATCGCGCAAACGACCAGCATTGTCGCGAATCCGGCGAATATCATCATAAAAGAGAAATAGTTGCAAAGAGCACCCACTTCTTTCATCAGTTTACCCGTGGCGTAAATACTGATCACTACCGGTGACGTCGCACAGGTTCCAAATAAATCCGTGACGGACAGACCCGCCATCAATTTGTAGAAAGTCGTGCGACGTTGCTCGATGGGCGACGTGGCCATGAGAACGAGGGCAAGGACGTTGCCTACTACACCACTTGCGAACATAAGTGAGGATACGAGTACCGTTTGGTTACGCAAGGCCTGGTTCATCTGAAAGACGGAGGCTATCGCAGCTGTGGCTTGCGACATGTTGCCATCGTCTGTGGTGATCACGTGGTTCAGAGTCGAGAGTGTCGTCTCATCCATCACGAGCATTACAGCAGAGATGAAATAGATGAACAAAGAGGTGGAAGGAAGCTTTGCGCTATTCCTAATATTATTCCTTGTTTAAAAACCTAGCCTCATAGTTTCAAGCAAAAGCGTCTCCACTTGTATGAATTAACAGAACGATTCCGTGTGAATTGCAACTACACTTAGTGTTTTGAATAGCCCCAAAGAAAATTCCAGGCGTATGTATACTTTTTTTTTCTTTAAAACTATAACACTGGTCTCAAAGGAAACTTCCGGGAGGCATAAATGAATCAACGTGCTATCACTCCCTGCTTCACACAGAATACACATTGAAAAATGTTCTTCCCTTATATTCCCTTGTTAGAAAGACACCACATTGGTCAGAAGTGCTTATGACCTTTTAGAAGACGGCTATCGAAATACATTTTGCAGTTCCTCCAAACTGTATAAAAATATCACTTTATACGACAACATGATATGATCGCATCCATACCTGTCAACCTGTCAAGTCAAGAGAAGTATTATCGCAAATTGTCGAGCTGCAATTCTGATTTTCATAAAATAATTTTATTGTCTTGATCCAAAAACTAGACAGGATCTAAAAAGAACCGTTTTAGCAACTTTATAACAAGGTAACAAACGGTCTCACAGAACTTGATGAGCAACCCAGGATATCACTGTTTCACCATACAACATGAAGGAAGGACCCTCCGAACACTGGCAACATCAACATTTGTGGATAAACTTCGGGGCATTTAGCAACCCCACTGGCAGCCTTGACAGACCGGATACAGAAGTAAAGTAGGGCAGGGTTATTCTTCAATTCGAAACTCTGTCAGGGGGAACTTAGTCTCACTTTTGCGTTGACTACCACGCTGATTACTGCCATACTTTTCTCTTAAACATATTTCACCAACACGCTGTTCTTAGACTATTTCACAAACACTTTTCTCTAAGACTTATTTCACAAACACTTTGCTCTTAGACTTTATTTAACTCAACAGCAGGTTGAGGCCCAACACTTTATTTTAGACTTGCTTCACTAACAATTTGCACTGCGATTTATTTCATCAAACGGTTGAGTCTCGGAATAACGAAATCCGTTGATATCCGTAGTCTTAAATGAAGGAACAAAAACATAACCACAAATCCGATCTATCAGCCTCGGAAACTAGCGTCTTGTCAAGAGCTGTTATCCCCAACACTCATTCCAGCATGTTAAAGAATGCCGTGACAGACAAAAGACGAGCGATACAATCAGTGCGGTTTATCCTGTGGACGAGTGAGCCAGTGGTCAAGGGGTCAGTTCTTCTTTGTGATTGCTGCACAGATGTCACGAGGGCTTACACCAGTCAGGGATTTGTGTTCTCGCCTCCCAGGTCCTGAAAGAGAAGAGTAAAGAAAAGAAATCAATAGATTATAGCAGGGAACAGCAAGTTTAAATGGTAGGGTGGGTGGGGATGAGGGGCAAAGACGGGGTGCCCCTTAGACGATGTATTAAGTTCAGAGGGAGTGCAAGTGATTTATATCGGTTTCAGATAACGCGCGTTAATAGCGGAAATGTTGTATAATGAAAAAAAAAAACCAACAAAAAAACCAACAAACAAGCATGGGATTTTATCAGTATAAGGACGGTCCAGGCCACATTAAAGGGTGCGGTTTTCGAGACAGGACAAAGTGTTAGAGGCTCAAGCAACGAACAAACACAACCTCACCATAGAAGCAAACAAACTGAGGAAGAGGAAAAGAAAACTCGCCAGAACAGAAAAAAAACTGGAACTACAGAGGAGGCACCAACCCCCAAACAAACAAACAAACAAACAAACAAACAAACAAACAAACAAGCAAACAGACACACACACACAAACCAAACCTCACTATAGAAGCAAACAAACTGAGGAAGAGAAAAAGAAAACTCGCCAGAACAGAAAAAAAACTGGAACTACAGAAGAGGCACCAACCCCCAAACAAACAAACAAACAAACAAACAAACAAACAAACAAGCAAACAAACAGACACACACACACAAACAAAACCTAACATGTTGAGGTGTTTATCTTTATCTTGTTGCTACGTGTAAAGACAAAAAAGATAAATAGATCAAGCATAATGAATGGAAGAAAGCGATACAAACAAAATTCAGGTCTATAATAAGTAGGAAGGCAGACAGGCTGACCTATGCATAAACCAAAAGGTCAATAAACCGTTTGGCGAACAGATTGAGGGATACATTGATTGTTGGACAGGATGCTGGCTAGACAGCTAATGGTGATCATCAAATAGAGACAAATGAATATTTTAGTCAAAGAAAAATGTGCCAAGTAATATTCAGAAATAAACACCCCTGCTCTAGCATGGGATTTGGAGCTCTAAATTATTTCACTCCCAGTTCTGAAAGCACAGGTAAGAAATGCATACAAATCATTGATGACATGCAGCATTTTTTGTATGTGTTTTACGGCGCTCGCAACTGCATAAGGCCAAATGAGCCCACGGGACACACCAAACATTTTCTGTTGGTCAGAAATTTTGAATATTGCCCGGGTGGCGGCCAAAGCCTACTCTCATCGCTTTTGGACCACCAAGGGATCTTTAACGTGCGCAACTCGCACACGGGACCTGAGAGATTTTTTACCCATTTTGGAGAATGCTAGGTGTAGATTTTACCTACCATAAGATCAGGGGTGTGGCTGAGAGACAGCAGTAAGAAGAAGCCAAAGAGTAGCAGTAGAAAGGCCGCAGAAAGAGTCAGGAGCCCTGAGAAGGGAGCAAAGGAGGTAGGGGGGTGGGGGCTGAAAGTGGAGACGAAAACAGAGGACAAAAAATTGTTAGGGAGCAGGAAAGGAGGGGAAAGGTGAACATTTTTTAGCAGAAAATTTTCCGTCGCTATCCGGATTCGAACCCGGGACCTATTGAATGAGATGCGAACAGCTTAACCTCTAAACCACAAGAGCCCCCATGTAGCATTTGAAACAGTTTCTTAGAGAGATGCATGTCACACAACAGTTGGAGTAGTTATGCCATCATTTTTAAAAAGTACAGTAGCCTATAAGCAGTTTATACAAATTGACAGAAGGGCTAAAAAAAAGAATAAGAACAACAACCCCCCCCCCCCCTAAAAAAAACCCAACAGACAAACAACCAAACGAAAAACTAAATGTTGTTACCATAAAACCTCCAGAGTCAATATTTTTAAGAATATAATTTTGATATAACTTCCTTATCATTTTAAAAGTAATATTAAAGGTTGTTCTCTTGGTAACAACATTCAGGTTTTTGGCTCTCCAGTAAAATTGAAGACTGCATTATACTGTTCTTTTAAAAATGACGTCAGAAATGCGCTTATCTAACTAGTCAAGTTGTCGCCTCACTTCCTGCTTGGCTGCTTGCGCAATGCATAGAATATTTTTTTTAAGTCACCGCACAAAAAGAGCAAGGCATATCCGAACAATGGGCGAACATTTGAAGGTCAGGGTTTCCGGATCTACGAAATAACGCGTGTTTTTTCACAACTGTGATGTGTAACGCCAAAACGTTGGACGTGGGACCCTTTTAAAATATTAAATAGATGTCTCGCTTCGGTTGATTAAATAAAAAAAATCTCGCTACAGAATTATTAAGTTATTTTGAATCGACGGGTGATAATTACATTAGCATATTATTCTTACTTTGTAGGTGGTTTTTGTTTTGCTGCCTGATCAGATGAGTGGGAAGAAGACAACAGGGGGGAAAAAAGCACCCCAAAATACAGATCAAGGGGAGGGGGGAGGGGAAGGGGGAAGGGGAAGGGGTAGAGGGGAAGGGGGAAGGGGAACGGGTAGAGGGGAAGGAGAAAGAGAGAATGAATGTGTGTGTGTTCCTGTGCGTGTGCGTGTGTGTGTGTGTGTGTGTGTGTGTGTGTGTGTGTGTGTGCATGTGTGTATGCATGTGTGCGTGTGGGGGGGGGGGGCGAGCGAGCGAGCGAGAGAGAGAGAGAGAGAGAGAGAGAGAGAGAGAGAGAGAGAGAGAGAGAGAGAGAGAGAGAGAGAGAGAGTAAGAGAGAAGAGAGGGAGAAAAACAGATATTAATTTATAGTCGTCCTACTGAATTTGCATCATTAAAAATGTCCTTTGCACTCAGTGACACAAATAACTATTCTTATTTGGAGAAGCCAACTTAACCCCCCCCCCCAAAAAAAAAAATGCAATCAGCAAATGCAATAAAGGCTAATCTGGCCCTTCCCTTAAGGGTCCTATGACATATACGAAAAGGACTGCGTAGGTGGAGGGCCAACGATAAGAGATTCAAGAAGACATTTCTTTAAAAATCTTGCTTCGTAACCTTTATCATCAAAAATTGTAATTGAATCCAAATCTGATTGTACAAAATCTGTCTTTGTTCGTTTGTTTCTTTGTCTTTCTAGAAAAAGCCCTCAAACCTAAAAGCACAATAGAACTAGAGTACAATTAATTACAGCCCATGTAGCCTTACCTGGCTCTGAGGATCAGCAATGGGTCATGGAGTCAAAGAAGTGTAACGATTTTTGCGTACGAGTAGATTGTGCTTTGTCACTACTGTCATATAAACCCTATCCTTTTTTTTTGTAACACATACATGACGTAGTATACTCTTGGGATTCTTCATAAAATCATCTATCTGTCAATTCGCCCCCCCCCCCCCTGTTTAATTGTGAAAGGAAAATCAGGAGCGAGGGAATAAAGACTACTTAATGCGAGTAAAGGTATAACTTGGAATTGCAATAAAGAGGTTGTGGGTGCTATTCCCGTCTCCTTCTTATAAGAACAGAACCTTTGATAAAGATCATTAAGTGTCTCGATGTCACTAAATGGAATTTTAAAGAAAGGTTTGTTTTTAAAAGGGGATAGGGGTGAGGGTGGGGGTATCATTTAACATCCCGCATCCACCACTATATAAAAAAAACAACCAATCCACCCCCCCCCCAAAAAAAAAAAAGAAAAAAGAAAGAAAGAAAAAAAAAGAGAAAGTTACTAGTAAAGTAATCGCATGAGTGTCCCTAATACAGCTCAACGTGTGGAAGTTAATCTGAATCATAGCATTTCGTGTTTTTAACATTTTAGTGAGAGTTTTACAGCATTAGCAACCCAAGTTTGTGAAATAAGAGCCGACGAGTAGAGACGTTACTAGAGTGTAACAATACACAGACAAGAAGGAGGAGAGATAAGGACGATAAATTTTTGATACGAAAGAAGGAGCAAACCACAGCAGAGCACCCGATAAGCACGTACAAAACACCCGTGTCTTAGAAAGGCCACCGGTTTTTTAAAGAGTTATCAATATAATTATCTCCCACAGGTTACTGTCCGATCAATAATTTTGTTGAGAAATTCTATAAGTAAGTAAACCAAAGACCAAAGACAGGAGAAGGGCACAAAACCCCCAACCCCTGCACCACCACCCCCCACAACCCC
>NW_004797384.1:633236-634292 GCF_000002075.1 Aplysia californica | reverse complement strand
CGGCGCTCGCAACTGCATAGGGTCATATGAACGCGCGGGACACACCAATAATTTTTAGTTTGTATGAAATTTTGAATTTTGCCTGGGTGGAGGCCGAAGCCTACTCTTATCGAGTTTGGACCATCAAGGGAACTTTAACGTGCGCAACTTGCACAATGGACCTCATATAATTTTCGCCCTTGTCCGAGAAGGCTAGGTGTAGATCTTTCCTATCATGTGGCTGAAAGAAAGCCATAAGAAGGAGCTAATGAGAAGTAGTAGAAAGGCCGTAGAAAGAGTCAGGACCCAGAGGAGGGGGCAAAGGAGGTGAGGAGGTGGGAGCAGAAGGTGGAGACAAAATCAGACGACAGAACATTGGAAGAGAGCAGGAAAGCATGTGAAAGGATACAATTTTAGAGAAGAAAATTTTCAGTCACTATCCGGATTCAAACCCTGGACCTATCGAATGAGAGGCAAACACCTTAACCTCTAGGCCACGACAGCCTCAAAGACTTGAGTGAAAACCGCATACATTATAAATGACACACACATTGATAACATTTTGCGTCTTGTGTAACGTTGTTAAAGAAATACAAGCCACACACTCCCTAACATAATATTCACTAAAAGACCAACTGAGGCAATCGTAGTCTGAACCAAGATAAAAGCTCTTACGATGCAAGAGTGGGGGAACAGAGAGCCCTTCTAGCAATGTCAAGAGGATTGAGTTGGGCGTTACATGCCAGAAGTAAAATCAATCACTCCTGCGTCGATATGCTGACAATACCCCCCTTCCCCTTTCAAATCCACCCACCACCATCACTCTCATACACGTAAAAATCCCAAAGCAAACACATTCTTATAAAGACAAGCAAGAATACTATTCTCTTCTTCTTTTTTTTTACTCAATAAATAATACGGCGAAACGAAAAAAAGATGGACTTTTTGTGTGTATCGTAAACATAGAAAACGATTACGCAAATTCTGCACAATAATATTGAGTGTGATTCTTCGCAGAGGGAGGTCGAAGGAGTGTCTTTTGAAAAATGGGAGCCCTAAATTAAGCCCAAATTGTCC
>NW_004797384.1:629306-631300 GCF_000002075.1 Aplysia californica | reverse complement strand
AGGGAGAGAGAGAGAGAGAGAGAGAGAAAGAGAGAGAGAGAGAGAGCCGCAGACAACAACATTCTCTGGTCATCTTTCGGTTAAGTGAGAAACCTTGATCCTCAGAGTGAATAGAAAACTTGCTACATGGACAAACCGACATGATATTTCCACAACGTGTTTATTGCTATGTACGTCAGGTATGTCTTGCTAAGGCGAATATTCTAAACAACTCAACCTGGTTTGGATATTTAACTTATTTTAAAATCTTTTCTGAGGACATATAGTGTTGCTACAAGTTATGCGCATAAGGTTACAGTTTTCATTTGTAGACGGACGAAAACAGAACTGGGGAGGGTGTCAAAGAGTTCTAAAGGTTTGGGGATATTTTTTATCGGTCAACCTCCAATAAAACCTGCTGGAAATCAAGGACGAGCTCTTTCAATAGCAAGACTTCACTGGATGTTCGAGAAAAGATTGTTCTCAGCTCGACAAAGTACCTCCCATCACATGCACGAGCATCTCAGACCCACGATCTTAATTACGATTAGAACGACTGACTCCATGCTTAGGCTCCTCCTCGAAGAATTAAGGCTGTAATGGAAAACTTTGACTTACTAAAGCGAAACTGACATATGAAGGGAAAAGGAGGAAGCCAATTAGACAACCCCACCCCGTCCACCCAATCTTCCCACCCAAAAAAAGAAAGATAAAAAGACCCCGCAAAAATTGATACAGTTAATCCTGTAAGAATTTCAAAATGTATATTTATCAGTTTACACGGTCTCTTTTACATTTATTATATTATACAGTAGTATTATATTCGTTCTCCTCCCCGTCCCCTTTGCGTTAATGGATTCAGGAGAAATGACGCAGCAAGCTCAACGATTTCGAATGTCCATCGTAACCTGAGCGAAACATACTCCACCCGCGACACCAAGACATCGCAGCAGAAAAAGCTTTGATTTTATAATGGCTAAGGGCTCGCTTACCAGTCTGTTATATCACTTATAGTGCATTTTGTTTCTTGAGACGACGTAGGAATCACAGAAATAAACCAGCCCAGTTGATTGTGCGATTGAAGACTGTTCAAGCCCCCCATCGAAAAAAAGGAAACTATTTAGACGGGCATTTTCCTCCCAGCCTTTAAAGGTCGAATTCGAACAGTGAGGGACACCCATATTTCGTCCGATGAGTAGATGCAGAATTTAACTTTGCGAGTTTTCAAACATAATTATGACCTTGGCGTTCAATTGTGTATTTATGTTGTACTGAAGTGCGCACTTTAAAAAAAATCAACATACGTGTTTCTTGCAATAGTGGATTTTTTTTTCAATAAACAAGTATGTTCGAGCAGTTTGCATTTTTTTAAGCAGAGGAATTTATAATTTCCCGATTTTGCACGTGTTTGACATATCTGATTTGATTTTCTTTTTTACAAATTGAGAATCTTGTCAAGATGAAAATAGACAACACAAACGCAGCAAATTATTATTAATCTGATATTATTATCATACAGACAGCGATACCTGGTAATAATAATATATTTTCACCACGTGTGTGTCCGACTTCTATTCTTTTCGACATGCCTGACCATTACATCTGATCACAGACTCAAAACATTAAAAACTACATGGCATACAGAACCTCCAAAGAATTACTCCACCAACAGTTAAATATAAAGTTGACACAAAGCGTACTTATTCGACTCCGTTACACACCAGGACACACATTTTAACGCACCGTTAGCACCACATAACAACACTGACACATGACTTTCCTAAAATGTTAGAAGCTACACCATGCTCCAGCGAACACACTGCGCTACCTCCATTTACTGGTCCATTTGCCTTCCGCAAAGGGTTACGCAGGAAGAGGGCCATAATCTGCAGAGGCTCGGTATAAACAGGCTGAATTGGTGTGAAGTTGGATTAGAAGACTGTAGAATGGAATGACACTACGTCTTGTACTGTTGTTCTACGGTTTTACTATTTAAAAACTACGGGTGCCGATTA
>NW_004797384.1:625685-628525 GCF_000002075.1 Aplysia californica | reverse complement strand
CAAACCGGACGCACACACTCAGACTTTACCTGTGCATGTACTTAAGTTCAAAGCTTGTATACTGACAAAGGACATAGTTTATGTCTGTTTTGAGCACTTTGATCCAGGCTAACTATTGAGTAGGTCTTCCACCGATTAGAGGTACATGCGGGCGATTTTCGATTAACATTGTTTAGCCTACACTGGTGCAGCGCACCAACCACATGGTATAGATATTTAAGTCAACGTAAGAAGAAAAGAAAGGTATATGACAGAAAGCATCACACGCTAAATATGAGCATTTTAGAAAAAACCGACCTCGCCATAATCGTAAAATAAGAGTTGCCATAAGACTATTTTTATTTTTCTCCGAACGCACAGTATTTCTCGATGCTTAATATAATAAAACTGCGTTTCGTGCGTGCTTTTTGTTTTAAGAGAATACGCTTTTCCCCTTTCAGTTTTATAGGTTTTGTAGTAAATGTATATAGCATGTTTTGCCCTGATGCTCTTCAAATTTGCTTTCCTAATAGTTTCTCTGTTTGACTTGGCCCAATATGTCACACACAGACAAGCAAGAGAAGTGAAGTCTGGGGCAGTTTTGTGAAATGAAGCAGAGGTACTCGGTGCGAAGGACGGATCCTTGTATCGCGTTTGTGCTCTATATTGTACCTTCTACAACACGCGTAAGATTACGTACATACGTGGTACATTAGATCTAGTTGTTTTTATGTCGAGGAAGGAAGAGGGTTTAAGAAGGAGTACAAATACAACTCTTTCTTGCATCCTCGAAACTGCCTTAGTGTGGTTTCTGAGGCGTTAAACTTTAGTTTAGTTTTACTAGAGGTTTTATGGCGCTCGCAACTGCATAAGGTCATATGACCGCCAGAAGATTAGCGGGGTGTTACAAGAGAGTAACGAACATAAAAAAGAAAAAGGGTAGATAAGGATGATAGATGTTTGATAGGAAAGAAGAAGCAAACCACACCAGAGCACCCGCCAACCATCCACGTTAAACTTTAGAACAAAGCAATTTAAAAGTGTACCAATAAATAACAGAATGTCTCCCAGTTACTGGAACAAAACAACAGTTCAACAAGTTAACAAGAAGGATTTGGAGGGAAACAAATCAATTACCTGCAGTCTTGATTAGTAAAATACCATCCTAAAAGTCACCAACACCTCCAAACTAACTAAATCAAATTACGCAAGACTCAAATAACAACGGTAACAGAACAACAACAACAACAACAACAACAACAACAACAACAACAACAACAACAGCAACAACAAAAACAGCAACAACAACAACAAACAAATCAAACAGCTGTGCAGACAAACAAATCCGAAAAGAAAGTTCAACATTACGCTGATTCATATCCTCTACCTATCAAATGTTATACACGGATATTGTGAATAGATTTATTAGTTTCTTTATTTAAACACACGTGAGACAAGCAGAGAATGGTGGCGAGTCACGATTAGCAGAAGCCGGACACTTTAAAAAAATCCCCCCCCCCACAAAAAAGAATATTATTATTATTAAGTTATGGTTAAATGAAGAAAAATTCCTTTTGTAAAATTTACTGGTGCATCCAAATCGAGAATTCTTTCAAACTTCAAATGCTCAAACATTTTCCATAGAATTGAAAAATATTAGACAGTCATCAAAATCTGGCCATTTCCCACTTATTTCTGGGACTGCCCTCGGATCGTAATACGGGTACTTTTAAAACAATGTACTTCAGCAAAACTGGCATTAAAACATCAAATTTCTTTTGTGTTTAGGGGTTATAGGAGAAAGAATACATCCTAAGTTAATTTAAGATAGAAATAAACAATGGCATTGTATTGTTCCCTTTAGCTTTCAACGAGATGTATTTTCGACGTCCCCATTTAAATAGCTTCAGGCTTCTTAAACTTAAAAGGATTGTAGTCAGAGGACTTGTCGTTAGTGAGGACCATGGCAAAGGTAGTCAACAGAACAACTTCCGCTTGGTGGTGTAAGCCGAGGTGGCATTGCTAACAGCTACACGCATTCTGATGACACAATCTTCCATTTAACTTGACAGAATTAATGGTGGCACGAGAGAGACGAAATTCTTTCAAATAGCGCATTTTGGCTGGATCATAGAGGAGGGAGAAATGGTACAGACTGAGGCAACTGCTGTCAATACATCATTTTCTTGCTCACTTATTAACTAACTGAATTAACTGCATTTACTCCTTTACTGCTGTGGTCAGAAGGCTTTCCAGTCTCTGATTACCCCCCCCCCCTCCCCCGCTCCATACACACTTTTCTGATCTAAACTTCTAGCGAATGCATCACACTCTTACTCGGTCTAAAGGTGACAAATAATTAATAGCTATCTGGCCGGCGCTGGGAATTTTTTAAGTTATCCAGCCCACTTTGAAAAAAGGTCGGTGACCTCTCATTTAAGAGGTCTGCCAGACGGAAAGATGCTACATTTTTTTCGGGTGTTATGTTAAACAACATGCACGCATTAATCGCTTTGTAACGCATTGCAACTTCCGTATTTGCCCTTATTCCATGGACAAGAGGTAGCCTACCTACGCTGGAGAGAGGGAGAACAGGGAAACAATAAGATAACGGGAAACGTCACAGTTCACCTTTGTCACGTACAGGCTAGAACAACATTGTCATACTCTTATGATATTTGTTACATGCAACCAGAGAGATGCAACATTCCCGTCTGATGACCAGTTGAGTGGTTACGTCTCAGATACGAAGCTGACGGCTTTAAAAATCCTCGCTTTCTTTCTCTCTGTCACCCTGTGTCTCTCGCTGTCTGTCTGTCTGTCTGTCTGTCTGTCTGTCTGTCTGTCTGTCTGTCTGTCTG
>NW_004797384.1:622533-624483 GCF_000002075.1 Aplysia californica | reverse complement strand
GGGGGGGGTGCGAAGGAGAGAGAAAGAGAGGAGAAACGAAGAAAGAGGGGGAAAACGGGATGGAAATCCACTTTGAATGTTCTCTAAATAGACACAGCACTGCACAAAGGACTACAGCCTATCGTCCTGAAAAACTAATTAGAAGCCTTTTATATTCGAACTTTGACCTTTCACATAATCACTTAATAAGATCCATAACCACAAGTTATATTGCAGCAAAATACGAAATCAGCTGAACAAACCACAACAAGGGGGCTCTCGTCGCAAAGAGGTTAAGGTGTTCGCCTCATTCAAAGGTACCGGGTTCGAATCCGGGTAGCGACGGAAAAAACATTTCTACTCTAAAATTGTCTCCTTTCGCCTCCTTTCCTGCTCTCTAGCTCGTATTTTCTATCGTCTGATTTCGTCTCCTCTTTCTGCCACCACCCCTCACCTCCTTTGCCCCCTCCTCTGGGCTCCTGACTCTTTCTGCAGCCTTTCCACTACTTCTCATTGACTCCTTCTTACTGTTGTCTTTCAGCCACACTCCTGATCTTCTGGTAGGAAAGATCTACATCTAGCCTTGTCGGACAGGGGCAAAAAATCTCGGAGGTCCCGAGTGCAAGTTGTACAAAAAAACACGCACACACACAAAACAACAACAACCAGTATTTCCCTACCCTGGTTTTACAAAGTTCTATCCACTCAGTACCTAGTTTTGACGTTGAAAAATTTTAGTTTCACATGTCAGGCTTTTTCGAATGCAAGTCTTTGAATATCTTGGTAACGACTTCGAATAATCTTACGATTTTGATAGAGCAGACAATTTAACATTAGTTTCTGACCTGACGGTCGTAGTAACTGAAACCGGTTTTAAAAAAATGGCCGACAGAATTTTGTAATTCTAATGTTGCGATTTCTGAGTTGACATTTTGCTCCGTTCAAGTTTAGTATGTTGCAGATAATTAGGGGTAGAAGTGATTCCCCCCCCCCTCCCCTATCAAGTAGAACAGAGGATGAAAGCATACTTTCTTCGTGCCATTTGATACCAACCCTCCCCCCCCCACCACCCAAAACCCCCAACAAAAAACAAAAAACTAACAACAGCAAACAAACAAAACAAAACAAAACTCCCCAAAAACGAAAAAAGCGAAGCAAATCAAGAACAAACACATTTACAGCCAAACCAGCCCTAACTGCCGTTTTGTCTAAGACAATCACCTGTACAAATTGCCACTTCCCACTCCTCCCCCCTCCCCCCTCCACCAGCTTTTGCTTATTAAAAAAAAATCTAACATTATCATCACACTTCCCAAGATGTCCACCTGTCTAAGCGTGTAGACACAGTGGACATCCGGCCCGGCCCGTCTACCTCCCCGCCTTTCGCGTCCGGCAGCCGGTTGGTTTAATGCACAAGAAAAATAGTTATCGCGGCCACAGTGATCTCCCGGCACAGTCCCGTGTACTGGGCGTCGCTTCGTCGGGCCGGAAGGTTTAAGATAAAACTATGAGCTTATTTTACACCCGTCTACCTCCCCGGTTGGCCTACAATTTTTCAAAATGGAAACATCCGCAAACGAAGCACTGATTGCAGCTGTGCAAATAAGGCCACCACTCTATGATAAAACATATTGTGATCAGTACTTCAACAGAATTTCTCACAAAACAGGGGGAAGAAAATTGGAGAAGAGGTGGGAATCGATAGTTAGTCGTTTTATTTATTGATTCATCGTCATTGCTTCTTGTCTTTCTTCCTCCTTCCTCTCTTCTCTTCTCCCTCTTTCTCCCTCTCTCTCATTAGCATTAACAGCAACTTTTTACGGGACATTTTCATCCTCCATTTTGTTTAGCAACACTTGCAATGCAATTTGAAACAGGGCTGCCAGTTTTTTTTCTGGTGTGGGGCCAACAATAATATCACTATTTGGGGCCAAAATTGATTTTTTCGGGGCCAAACCATACTTAACCCAC
>NW_004797384.1:617100-622350 GCF_000002075.1 Aplysia californica | reverse complement strand
CTGTCACTGTCAGTGGTCATGCCATGGCTCCTTCATGGGGACGACTCACTGCAGCAAGATCCTAAAATGTTTCTGAACTGTCTTGACGCTAGAATCCTCTGCAAGTTCCACAATGTAAACACGACTTTCTTGATCAGCCATTATTCCACGCAGCCGCTCTTGCTGCGGTTGCCTTCACTGCCAACCATTTGGGACTAATAAATGCTTTTTTGTGTGTGGCAAAAATCTCGTTGCTTTTATTTTCTTTCATTTATTTTCTTTTTTTTTGGTGAAATCTAAAATGGGCCAAATTGGGTCCAACCATTTTTTGGGGGGTCAGTCATGATCCCAAAGAGCCAAATTTGAGCAATTTGGCCCCGTATGGGGCCAAACTGGCAGCCCTGATTTGAAACTACAACGGGCTGGGCAGTAAGGCTGGGCAATGAGCCGCTTTAGAAAAATCCGGATAATATGTCAGTGCACCTCTTCGGCGAACAATAATTATGTTATGAACCGCTTCGGCAAGTGGGTAAGAACCACTTCGACAAACAGTTAGCCTCACTATGGGTGCACGCACTTCGGCAAACGGGCCAGGAAAGACAGTTTAGAGTCTGAATTCGGATTTTGTTTCATTGAGAAATATCCGGCTTTTCGGATAGGTTATCCGGATTTTGCCCACCTCTACTGGGCAGGAAGATTACTTTTTTGGTCCTGTCTACTGTCTACCTCCCGACCCGGCCCTTCTACCTCCCGGCCGAAAGATGGGCCGGAAGTCCACTGCGTCTACGACTTTTCTCATCACGACAATGAGAGGTCGTCTTGGACAATTTCCACTGCATCGCGAGATTACCGCATGCCATTGGGCTGTCGCCGCTGCGTACCGCGAGGTATCTTTCTGTCACAGAGAGCTGAGCAAACAAAGAGTGCTTGCAGTTTCTCACATAACATGCTTCCAAATACCCCGAGAGATTTCCCCAAACCCGGTTGGTGTCCCTACTCCTATCTCTCTCTCTCTCTCTCTCTCTCTCTCTCTCTCTCTCTTTCTCTCTCTCTTTCTCGCTCCCCCTCTCTCTCACCCCCCCTCCCAATCCGACCTATACTCTCTCTCCCTCTCTGTCGTACGTCTGTCTACTTTTCTGTCCATCTCTGTCAGTCAGTTAGTCAGTCAGTCAGTCAGTCTGTCTGTCTGTCTATCTATCGGTCTCTATCTCTCTTTCTCTCTCTCATTTTCTCTCTCTCTCTCTCTCTCTCTCTCTCTCTCTCTCTCTCTCTCTCTCTCTCTCTCTCTCTCGGTCGCACGTTCATTTACTTGTTTGCTCACCCATTGCATGCATGTGTACACATAATTACGGGCGCTCATAATATGTCATAACATAATACGCTTGTGTATTTGTGTACATGATTGTGAATATAATTATATGCATGTTTGATAAAGAGAAAGATTCTGTGCGCGCGCGTGTGTGTGTGTGTGTGTTTGTTTGTGTGATGTGTGTGTGTCTTTTACTCTCTCTCTCTCTTTCTCTCTCTTTCTCTCTTTCTATCACTTTTTCTTTCTCTCTTTCTCTCACCCAGCTCCCCCCTCTAGCTCACCCTCCAATTCTTTCATCCTCGTACACCCAGACAAAGACACAACACTCACACCGACACACATGCACGC
Organism: Aplysia californica; assembly: GCF_000002075.1. Classification (NCBI taxonomy): domain Eukaryota; kingdom Metazoa; phylum Mollusca; class Gastropoda; order Aplysiida; family Aplysiidae; genus Aplysia; species Aplysia californica. The sequence continues at coordinate 620,714 of NW_004797384.1, read as the reverse complement.
GCACTCACTCACAACCCAACAAGTAATTATCCTCCGGAACTCGGCTCGCGCATTCGATTCCCCCGTCATTGATCTCTGCGGCCAATGTCCTATCAAGTTGCTCTTAGTCATGACAAGTAATTCTGACAACAAAGGACTAACGTTGAGCCCTTAAGTCACCCAAGTGCTTGAGCTAACATCGGGAACCAATATGAACCAGATACGGGATAAACTGTTGTGAGTGAGCATCGTGAAAGGCTTTTAAGCTAAAAACAACGACACGACACCACAGTCGTCTTACGTGTAAATAAATGTAACAGTAGATGTTTCATTCCCCCTCCCCCCTCCCCATCGCCCACAAAAAAGATAATTTTAAAAAATCGACTCTATTTAGACCGTTTAGGAAGCGGGTTGCATCGACTCTGCCTATCAGGGCCAACCAGAGCGGAGAGGGAGAAAACGTTGCAGCAGACGGACGGAGATATCCAATTAAACAAACAAACAACAACAACCACCCCGTGCAAGAATCGAAATCAGTCTTCTGTATGCGAAGACGAAACGCTTTACCACTAGATCTACACCACAAATTCCGGTGCTCTATCTTATGTAGACGTAGGTAAAACTTTTATAAAAATGGTGCCGGGTGCAGTGGGTGTCGTCTCTTATTTCACGTAAGACACACATGAAGGCGATCCCGAACAAGTAATTGCCAATTTTTAAATACTGCTATAGTTGATGTTAGAATCACAGGGATAGAATGGGATGGTCCCATGATATTTCTGACACCAAAACTAGAGCGTTTGCGAAGTGCAGGACAGACTTCATAGTGTTCATAAGTGTCCGATTCGGCCGCATAATCAAGAGAAGATGTAATTCATACACAACATCCTACAAAGTTACCTTTATTCACGAATTACAAGTGGTGTAAGTGGGGGTGTGGCGGGTGCTCTGGTGTGGATTGCTTCTTCTTTCCTACCAAACATCTTTGTCGTTCTTATCTCCTCACCTTTTTTGAGTTTCTTCCTCTCACGTAACACAACTAATCTTCGGTCTTATGTGGCCTTATTGTGTTGCAAGTGCCGTAAAAACTCTTTCTAAAACTAAACAGTGGTGTAAAATAAATAAATTATAAACACTGCCTTTGACATTCTAATAAAATAAATGCTACTTGACACCGAGGAGATGCTAAATGCGTGAACCATTTCAAGAGCGCAGAGGGAAATAACGTTGATAACATTTTAAAAAACCCTTGCTTTAATCGATTTTGATATATAGTTTGATTTGTTCCGTTTCGTTCGTCAACAGCATCTCTATCAGAAAAGGTTTTTTTTAGGCGCTTCGTGTAGGGCAAGGTGACATAATCATTTACACTAGTCGCGCATGGTCAAAAAGAGAGCAGTTCATGAAATTAAGAAAAAAAAGGCATTGGTACTTAATATTTCACTTGTAATTATTGCTGTTTTTCTATTGTGATCTTCATAATTATTATGTTTTAACATCCAAGAATCTGTTGACGTGCTGCAGCCTCGGCTAGCCGTGCAATGTCATTAAGGCCCAACGTAAAGGTTTGCGCATGTCAATGAAGACCATAGGTAAAACGGTAACTGTGGTAACACGACGATTTGCCCACAAACCAGCCTTTTCGAAAGATTATGCCATTGAGTGGCTAGCAGGTCTCTAGTTTGGTTTATTTCCTTTAATCTATCAAATATCTGTCGTCCTTATCTCTTCTTTGTACTTTACTCTCTGCTATCCTCTCTTCTAATCGTCTGCTCTTATATAACCTATTTTTGTATCAAGTGCCCAAAAACAACAAAAACTAACCTGAAGATAATTCCATCTCTGTTTAATCCATAATATTCAAACTGTCTGGCAAGTTACTAATCAAGAGACTGGTCTAAACCGCCTCGCAAGCAACTTGTCTATATGTACTAGCTATGTTCCCCGAAATCCCCACAGCATTCCGATAAAATAACAATTCTTCTGTTATAGCGATTGGACACCACTTGAAACTGTCATACTCTCTCTCTCTCTCTCTTTCTCTCTCTCTCTCTCTCTCTCTCTCTCTCTCTCTCTCTCTGTGTGTGTGTGTGTGTGTGTGTGTGTGTGTGTGTGTGTGTGTGTGAGTGTGTGTGTGTGTGTGAGTGTCTGTCACGCCATCTTTTAGATGCCCCTTCACTAATCTTCAGCCAGCTTCCCGTTGGTGTGATTGTTATCTTGTACATCAATCAGTGTTTGGACATACGTGTCATAAGAAGGACAAAGATGTAAAAAATCTAGGTCACGAATCATAATTGGAACAGGATATCGTGGGTGGCTTAAAGGCACGCATCGTGACAGTTTTAGATCAGGTTCAGTCTTTGTGAGAGTTTTACGGCACTTGTAACAAAAAAGTCAATACAAGCGCCCAGGATTAGAGGTGTTACTAGAGAAGAACGTACAAAATCACAGAACAGCAACGGGGAAGAGATAAGGACGGTAGGATTTTTTACTGGAAAGATCGAAAAAGCAAAGCAGACCAGGTCACTTGCTAACCACCCACATTCGCGAAAGTAAGAATACACACAGGCTTCCACTAGGCTTATGATTTACTTTTATTTCGTCTCTAAAAGCAGTGCTTTTTAAACTGTTAGAACAGTTAACTAATGAGATAAATAGAAGCGAAAGAATAAGGAACGAACAGGGATTAAAAAGCGCACAGCTTCTTGTACTACCCACCGTCATCGATATCATCCTCATTATCATCATCATTATCACCATATATTACACAACAATAGCAGCAGCAACAGTAGTAACATTAACAACAAAAACAAACAACAACAACAACAACAACAACAACAATAAGTCGTAACATACAAACCTGAGTCGAACGACGCAAAATGAAGAAGAGAAAAAAAACTCCTCAAAACTCGAGCACCACACTCCGAACTTAGACTTAGAAGACGAAAAAAGCTAAGTAGAAACCTCGGAAATAAATGCCAACCGACTAACACAAAACGTACTGGAACACATCACGCACAAACGCACATAACACACGTGCGTCCTAAAGAAATCCTGAAAGAATGGTGACCTGTGCGCCAAACTGTAACCTCCCTCTCTGTATGACCCCACACTCTAGCCTACAACAGAAGGTCACGCTACGTAATGTAACCGCAGCACACCGTTAGGGCTAGCGCCGCACCCATGTCCCCCCTTGCAACTGACTGCACACTGCACACACGCACAGACAGAAAGGGGCATGTATTATGTAAACGACACGCGCGCGCAAGCGACTTATTTGCTCAAACGGTGACAGGAAACATAACAAACAAAACAAAGCAAAACAATACAAGGGCTCTCTCATATTATGGCATCATGCAGTTGTGGTCGTTGTAAAACTCTCCCCAAACCAAACTAAAACAAGACAAAACTTTGAGTAAATCGTGAATGATTAAGACTGCTTTCTGTTTGCACTGGGGCGGCCTTTAAAACGAATTAAAGGATAAAAGATAAGGGTACAAGGATTGAAAAAGATGTGAATTTTAATTTGTTAAAAACACGATGACAACTTGAAATGTAAGAGGACACGCACTAGATGGAAGGGGGTCTAGATAAAAGAAAGGGAATAGGTTGGTGCGAAAATGAGGTGGGGGAGG
>NW_004797384.1:614551-615612 GCF_000002075.1 Aplysia californica | reverse complement strand
CAGACAGACAGAGAGACAGATAGAGATAGAATGACAGAGACAGGGTCAGCAACAAGCATAGAAAAGTATAGAAAAAGAATTAGAGAAATTCGTTAAACCCTACATTTGTCTCAATGATATTTAAAAAGTGAATAAATATTATTATTATTACTGTTTATTAATAGAGTTTATCACAATGCAGTCAATCCTGCGTCATTACCGTAGCTTTTATGCAAGACTTGCTAAGAGAAACGCCCAGGATTTCAACCACATGTATAGAGACAACAGGGTCGCCTTGAGTTCCCAGCGTGATATTAAAACAGAATGAACTATCCTCCTTTTGGAAGTGAATCTTCTATTCTACCGCACTCGGCAGTCTTGCATGACACTGACATTGGAAACCTTTTCAAGTAACACGAGGAGAGAAGAGGCCTGACAGTGACAGAACGGCAACACTATCTTTATCATTTAATTTGTGTCTCGACGCGGTGGAATCAGGCGCTCGTCAATTTTGAGGCGTGCATAGTTACTGGTGTCATCTTATAGCTTGTTCATTTGTTTATCTTTCGTGGAAAAAATACTCATATATATTTTGAATAGAAGTCGAGATATTAGCGATTGAAGGAAATGGGGGGTCGTCTAGTTTCAGAAGTAAGATTAGCACGAAAGTTTCTCGACTTCAATAGCTTGAGAGTCCTTGAAAACAAAAAAACAAATATTTATTGTGCCTTTAATCTACGTTCTATAGTAAAATCCAAACAGAAGTGTGTTTTAAAATGCACCTTAAGGGTGTTGATCCTAACCCAAAAAAAACCACAAAACAACAACAACGAACAAACAAACAAAAAACAAACAAAAAATTCGAAAAGAACTGCCAAACAGGCGAAACAAATGCTGATATCTTTGATTTAATTAATTTGATGAACGTCTGTTTTCATCACGTAAGCCTTACATACACTGTAGTTTCATAGAAGATCCGGTTCACGGTCTACGGGTCGGGGTGATTGTTAGAGTATAATTAATTCATAAGCTTCCTAAATCCTATTCATGACACCAACAATGCTTTGCGGCTTGCGTGAACC
>NW_004797384.1:612683-614284 GCF_000002075.1 Aplysia californica | reverse complement strand
CTCTCTCTCTCTCTCTCTCTCTCTCTCTCTCTCTCTCTCTCTCTCTCTTTCTGTCACAATCATCCTGATCATACATACATTAATTAACATAATAATATACACACAAACATACACACTCAAACACAAACACACAGAAAACACACACACACACACACACACACACACACACACACACACACTCACACACACGCACGCACACAGACATACAGACAGACAGACAGACAGAAACGCCAACACATACAATCACGCCGAGAAAAAAAATAGAGATAACTTACATCGAGCAGGAAGCAGAATATAATATATAACCTTCAGTTTTTCTGGTAAGAATGTTTTGACTTTAGAAGAAATGGCGTAGCAATTTTGATTTCTGTGATTTGTTCACACCAGGTGGGAGGCCACGTGGAAACCAGAGAAGAGTCGCGGAGAATGCTGAACAGAAAAGTGGGAAGACATGGAAGAATGTCAGGAAACTATCCCAGGATAGGGAAAAATGGAAAGTGTTTGTCCGTGGCTTATACACGGATCTAGACGAGCGAGAAAGGCAATGACGACGATAATGCTGATAAAGATGATGATGATATGACGATGATAATAGATCTAGCTAGTGTAGTCATTAGATCTAACATTACTTTTATGCATGAAGGGGGTGATCGGGCGAAACGTTGAACCTTTATAACATTTTCTTTTATATTCTACAAGTCTCAACTCTTTTTAGATCCTTGCGGTTTAGGATGATGATGATGATGATGATGACGATTTGCTTATACGATTAAAGCACGAAGCCGGGCTTAGGCTACATGATATAATCATGGTCCCCAACCCACCCCCCCAACCCCTCCTTTTCCCCTCAAAACCTCCTCAATTTTTCACTCTTCATAACACTAATAACACTGTGCATTCTGTTTTGGGAGTACTGTGACATTATTATAGGACTACATATTGTTCAGCCATTAAATGTAAAAAAAAACCCCATCCCAACCCCCCCCCAAAAGTAAACAAATAACAACAAAACAACAACAAACAAACACAAAACCCCAAAATAAAATAAAAACAAAAGCAAAAACCAAGCTGTTGAAATCAGAGCTGCAAACTCGAATCAAATTAGCGAAGAGAGAATTATTAATGTTGGGAAGAAAAAAGTAATTTGTCAATGGTTTTTTAAACTTTAATAATAAAATAAACAAAGAGTAAGAAACAACAACAAATTTAAAAATTCGAGAAACACAACGCGTGATGTTTTCCTCGCTCTTTAAACAAATGAAATGCTGATTTCACAACTCTAAAATACAACCAAACACGCTTTGGTGTGCAGCTGAAGAGAAACAAAGATTTGAAACCGAATCTCTGATCAGAGTAATTTTGTTAAAAGGATTTGCCCCATTCCTGGAAAAAAAGGATCGGAAATTCCCACTTTCAGTCTCCAATCGGATGTTCTTTTATCTATTTCCGTCATCTGTGCAACGGTGATACATGCTGTTTGTTGTGAGTGTTCGCTTGTGAGACAAGCATTGATAAAAACACACACTCATGCACACACTTACTACCACACGTGTACTCACACACACATACACCCAACTCAAATACACACACACACACACACA
>NW_004797384.1:611192-612417 GCF_000002075.1 Aplysia californica | reverse complement strand
ACACACACACACACACACACACAAAACAAACAAACAACAACAACAACAAAAACTCCCAGAAAACAAAAACAAAACAAAACAAAAAACCAACAAAACAACAAACAAACAAACAAACAAACAAACAAATAAACAAAACCTATAAAGTTTTAATCGGCCTTACGGCAGTCCCAAACCTGGGACAACTTATGATTGAGGCATCAGAAGGGATCAGTTTGTTCCACTCTCCTACTTGCCAATGGGTGATCGACTTGGACAATTCTAACTGAAGTATTATGAAGTATACAAGCGTCAAGCGTATTGCTACTTTAGGATTTAAAAAAATCTTTCTGACATTTTTGGCCGTTTTGAGTTACTCAGACCATGAGGTCAGAAACCAAATACTTTTTTCTGCTCCATCAAAATCTTATGATAATTCGGAGACGTTATCAGGATATTCAAAGAACTGCATTCAGGAAAGGCTGTCAAGTTATGAAACTCAAAATTTTCAACGTCAATTTCCTCCAAACTAGGTACAAAGCAGATACAACTTTGTAATTTTAGCTGTAATTGTAGGGCAGCTGTGTCATGTTTGTAAATGCTTTATTTTTTCCTTCGACACGGTGCAGAAGATGAAGAAAGCAGGCTACTTCTACTATGACTGTGTACCTGTAGGAACCAATCCCAGAAGATCTGAGAGTGTTGACGGTCATGTTGCGTCTTTCTGAGTTTTGTTTCGCGAACAATAAATCATTGGATTTCAATGACATTGTTGACAAGTGACAGTCAGCAAGTTGTCGTGGCCGAGTGGTTAAGGCGATGGACTCGAAATCCATTGGGATTTTCCCGCGCAGGTTCGAATCCTGCCGGCAACGCTTATTTTTTGTTACTAGTTTGAGAAGTGTTTCATTTTTTGTGTGTGTGGTTTTTGTAGAGGTTTTATGGCGCTCGCAACTGCATTTAGAAAGTGTTTCTGCTGGATCTTATAATTTTTTTTTCATATACCGGAGCCCAAATATTTGCTTTAATTATATATTTCTTCTGGTTTTTTTCCCCTTCTTTTTTCCAATCTAACTCTGATGCACTAGTGAGAAATCAGTAGGCTATGGGTTTTGGGTGGGGGTGGTTAATTAGAAGAAAAAGATGCAAGAGAATTGATTGAGAGAGAAAGACAAAGAGAGAGAGAGAGAGAATAAGAGAAAGAGACAGAGGGGACAGGGAAACAGACAGAGAGAGGGAGAGAGAGAGA
>NW_004797384.1:599050-601789 GCF_000002075.1 Aplysia californica | reverse complement strand
TAGGTGTGTGCATGTGCATTTCTGTCTGTCTTTCTGTCTGTCTATCTGTCTGTCTGTCTGTCTGTCTGTCTGTCTGTCTTGTCTGTCTGTATCTATTTATCTCTGTAAATCTATTTTTTAAAATCCTAGAAAAACTACAATAATAATATAGTTTATGGACTCTATTGTGTAAATTATGTCATACCGTTAACATATTGAATTGTGATACTTCGTCAGAGAAAACGCAAATACACTGAATTCGTTAAAGATAGCTGCTTCTTTCAGCTGCAAATAAATCCGATTGTTGGTCGTGTACAAGAGTATGATCACCCAGTCCTTGTTTCCCTCTGTGAATTTGTTAATCTTTCTTGGGAGCGTGGAGAGGATCATCATAGGAAACGAACTTCGACGAAAAAAAGTCGTTGTCGGCAGGATTCGAACCTGCGCGGGAAAATCCCAATGGATTTCTAGTCCATCGCCTTAACCACTCGGCCACGACAACTCATATCAGTGCTGTGTCATTTTCTATATTAGAACTAGAAAGCATTGATAAACTCCGTCCACAGCTGTGCCAAGTACCGTCAGCTGATGCACCAACTGTTGTGCATTCCAACTTCATTCGATTTTTCGTTTGTTCAGTATTATGATAAGTTCTAAGAAGATTAATTCAAACGGTGATTTAGACAGACGCGTTTAATGTGCATTTGAAGGATCTGTTGTAATATTCTTGATCTAAACTGCCGTAAGAGAAGGGAGGAACAAAGCAGGTCTACTTTAGTCTACAAACAAAACAATAACAGAACGAAAAACAAAATTTCCCTTTCATCTTTGATAAAATCAATTCTCACGCAGATGTTACTGCGTCAGCTTGTACGCTTGGCTGGTTTATCAATGACCTTGGATTTCCGAAGACTTTGTGTACTATAGTTAAATCGAATTCGACCCTTTCGACATTTCGTGTTTGACGGGCTTTTCTAATTCATCAAGCTGCATCGTCAGCACCACCAGTGACCAGTACTTTGAGCCTTCTTATAACTTGGTCTGTCGGGGCGTTCTCATTAACATCTAACACAATTATCTCAATTACCCTCTGTTGAGGAAAAGTAAGATAGCCAGAAAGAAACAACAGAGGAAAAGAAAAGAGTTGGACGTACCAGCAGCGCCATTTAGCCACCCCTACTCCATTCTCGAAAGACCCCAGAGCATTTTCTATCCCACAGCACCATACTGCTTAAAGATTGGCCGATAGCATAAAACAAAAGGGCATTGACGTGGTAACAGCAGCCATTTGGAGCATGAAAAAGAGTAAGATAGACTGCCAGAAACAATAAAAGGGAGGAGGAAAAGAAGCAGGTTTTACAAGTAGCATTATCGAGCTACCCCCCAATACAAAGAGCACTCCAGGGTTTATAAAGAACATGAAATAATATAAAATCTCTTCATATAACATAATACAGTAGAAACTACTCGAACGGCCACCTGCATAATATTATGACAATCACCTGTACAAGCGGCCACTTCCCTTTTCCTCTCTTGCGTGCATTTTTTTTTCTTCATTATAATGGTACTGTGTGAGACGGCTACCTGTGTAATGCGGTCACTTTTCCCCTCGACTAAAGAATGGGTGACCGTCCTAGATATTTTCGACCGCAGGTGCACATCAGACATCGAGTATTCGCACGAAGAGACGTAGAGATAAACAGCTGGTATACGCTCTTCGGAACGACGCTTTATCGCGTGAGACTGTACACGTTGTTAATTTATACCTGGAATATTCTAAGGAACACTTAGAAAAACAGTTATAAACTTCTTTTACTTTAGCTCATTTTGGTGTGGAGCCCGATAACACAAAAGATGAAAGGTGCTGGTGTGCATAAAGAATGAGAAACAAAATCTGAAAGAAACCATCACACGGGCATGAACTGAAGGAAATCCTTTCGATTTTTTTGGGGCTGGCTTATTATGCAAAAACGATCAAGCTCACGTATTCACCAACCGGAAACAAACAGACAAAGAGTCACATGCAGATAACTTTAGAACGACGGATGTACGCCATTGCCTGATATTTAAGTAACAGCTATCTTGTTTGACGTCATTGAGGGATTCCCACTTTGTTGTCGTTCACGGCGGCAACACGACCACAAAGCGCTATTGCAGTATTTTTAAAGCCTGTAGCTTACAGTGGCGTGGTGGCGGAGTGGTTAGTGCACTTGTCTCCAAAGCAGAAATGGTCCCTTCTGGTTACTTGTTGTCGCGACTTATACTTGTCAATCATAATCTTTACCACCGCAACATTTTTTGATGCAAACAAAACTGGAACGTAAAGCAATCCACCCACCCTTGCACTGTAATTGTGTGACACCATTTCCTCTGGTCTAAAGGCCAATCCCGAAAACGGTCAGATCGGGTAGACAGTAGACAGAAGAAAACCCAAGCATTATAATGCAATATGGAACCTATGATATACATAAGGAATAAACGTTCTTTACGAACTGAACTTTGACGATGTGTGCGAGGGTCTTCCAAAGTCCAGGAGCAACAGAAAAATGAACAAACAGTTCCCCACCATTGTGTCATTCTCCTTTTAAAATCGCAAAGAGTAAATTCCAGGACCCGAGAGACAAAAAGAGGAACGTAGTATGAGATGATCATTTACGGGGTATAGAAGTTTAATACAAATAAAGTCTTAAGGCATCTCCCCTCCCCTCCCTATACATGCCACAAAAAGGATTTATACATACAAACATTTGGAGACCTATA
>NW_004797384.1:597437-598950 GCF_000002075.1 Aplysia californica | reverse complement strand
TGTGTGTGTGTGTGTGTGTGTGTGTGTGTGTGTGTGTGTGTGTGGCATGAGATTAAAAAGGATTGGGGGCGTGGGTACTCAACAAAATACTGTTGACTTGAAGATTATCTTTAAAAGTATTTCTAACGTAGGATATTCCATTCAATTTGCTGCAAATTTCACAGCTGTCGTGGCCGAGTGGTTAAGGCGATGGACTTGAAATCCATTGGGATCTTCCCGCGTAGGTTCGAATCCTGCCGGCAGCGTTTATATTTTTATTATTCTTAAGCTTAGCTTTTTTTGCAATTTCTCAATTGGTGTTTATGGCATTTTTGTGCTTTTGTTAAAAATCTGGGACTTTAAATGTGGTGGAAAACAAAGTTGGCGAAGGTTACACAAAATTGTATTACAAATTCACGTTTTATTTTTCAGAAGATGATTACCATTTTAAATAGGGTAGGTAAAATCTAACACAAGCCTTCTCGGAAAAGGGCAAAAAAATCCCGGAGATCCTGCGTGCAAGTTGCGCAAGTTAAAGATCGATAAGGGTACGCTTCAGTTGCCACTGGGGAAAATTCAAAATTAATTTCCACCAGACTCAAAAATGCTTTAGGGCGCTAGCTACCACGGTTTTTGGTCAATTTTCGATGAAATTATTGATTTTCTGAAAAGCAGCTTTTTAACTCCTTTGATCATTGCTGAATCAGATTTTCTGGTGCATTTGGTAAAAACATTGATAAAATAGATGAAAATATGTCTCAATCGACCTGCCCCACCACTTGCAAAAACGACAGCTTGGTCACTTTTCCTCTCTTTTTTGGGGGTTACATTTTGTGTCTACTTGGTTAACTAAACTTCTATAAATGAGGTTATTAGTAGCTGTACAAAAATGAGATGTTATATGAGATTAGAAATAATAATGCATATATGGTGCTGGAGCCTCTAGAAGGAACAAACCCTCAAATTACACAGTGACATTTTTTAATGCTTTTTTCTCAAAACTTTATTTTTGAAAAACCCTTCATCACTAAAATCTTAAAATCTGAGCTACAAATCAAGATAATGTACTGAAACTGTCCAAGTATGTGTGGATTTGGTAGATACAGGTACCTGGCTAGTTATATTTGAGAAAATGTACCTAATATTTCAGAAATCTGCATTTGAAATTGACTTTGCGTTTAAAATTGGTACAAGAAAGGGACATTACTTTGAAACCCCCAGAAATTCCTGAATGTTGGAGGTATACAAAAAAAATAATAAAATAAAAAAATAACCAACAACAACAACAACAACAAAGACAACAGCCTGGTGCCTATAACTATTATTATTAACTTGATATTTATTTTAAAAAATTAACATTATGCCTTTTGGTTTTCACAACTTTAGGATTTTTCTAAGTATAGTAAAATTTCAATATGGCCACCGGTGTTGTATAACACTTTGGCTTAAATTGTTTTTAAACATTTTGATTTATTTAATGGGAGGCTATCACTTATTTTGGGAATGTTTGGTTTCAAAAGATGCTTAAATAACG
>NW_004797384.1:594000-595532 GCF_000002075.1 Aplysia californica | reverse complement strand
CCGCCCCCGAAAAAAAATACCCAGAAAAAAATCCCTTTCGTTATAACGAGAAAAAAAAAGAACTAAAACCATAATAACTATCTTAACAGGGTAAATTAACTATTTTGTACTATATTTTGTTACTTGAAATAAGAATTCCTTGTCTATGCCAATAGTGCTGACGTTCTGGAACTGATGAAGACACTAAAGGTACCTGGTAAGGGTTCTTAGTTTCGCTGTCAGGGTATGTTCTCTTTGTTTTGTTTTTGTTTCATTTGTTGTTGTGTTTTTGGGCCGGCATGTTTTTCTGAAGGAAGTTCTGTTCGTATCACACTCGGGTTATTTAAGAAAACTACAGAACAATAATTAAGACTGTTTCCTCAAGCAACAAGGAAAGAACAAAGAGAGAGCACAGACTTTGCTTATTTTCACCGTATCATTCACTGGCATGAACTTATACAATTAACAACCAATAAAAAATAAGAACAACGAAAAACAAAACAAAATTAAACAAAACAAAACAAAAACCCATTACCATCTTTATGAACGACCTATATTGACAAAGGGAGACAAATTTGGTAAAAACTAACACAATGAATTGGATAGCAGACTCCCCCCCCCCCAAAAAATCAATCCCACATCACCCGGCCTCCCACCTTCCTACCTTCCACAATTTTTCGGAATTTAAAACCTGTAAACCATAGTTGTCAAGTTAAATAATTTGTTGTTTATCAATATCTTTGGTCGAGCACAGAGGCGAGACACAAATCTGATTATTACATCTTTATGAATCCCTTGTTTACTTGAGGGAACAGAGGTACATCGACACAATAACGATCATTTCGTGCAGGTTAACAGAGTAAGACAAACAGACTGAACCAACACAGGAGAAATAGAAGCAGAACCACTCGCTTTTGAATTCCTAGCCAGTAAGTTAAAAGGTAAGTATTCACACTCAAAATTTAACACTGTTTTATACCCACACACTCACATCGTAGAAGAGAATCCTTTCACGTTTTCAAATTATCAGTTATCTGCATAAGCACCCTCCCCATTCCACCTCCTCTCTCTCAGTCACTCTCTCTCTCTCTCTCTCTCTCTCTCTCTCTCTCTCTATCTCTCTCTCTCACACACACACACACACACACACATTCACACACACACCTTCTCTCTCTCTCTCTCTCTCTCTCTCTCTCTCTCGCTCTCCTTTTTCTCTCCCATTCTAGTCCCTCAAAATCAATTCTTTCATTTACATTGACAAAATGTATTGGTTGTGGGTAACCTTTCGTGGTGGAATTGGTACCTGGGTTTGGTTTTTACTACGTCGACTTCAAAGGAAAAAGGATTGGTTGCATGCTGTTTTGCTTTGAAAACATACTACAGGGCATGTGGGTTTTCGCTTTAGTCCTGTCTTTGTGTTCTGTTTTTTGGATAAAGGTATAAGGTATCATGGTGGGTAACAACGCACAAACGCAAATCCACACTAACACTGCCCCCCCCTCTCTCTCTCTCTCTATCTATCTCTCTCTCTTTCCCTCTCTCTCTCTCTCTCT
>NW_004797384.1:592900-593900 GCF_000002075.1 Aplysia californica | reverse complement strand
GGGGGAGGAAATCTCCAAATGTCAGTTTGGCCAATTTACACAAAACCAGCTTGGCAAAACTGGGAGAATGAGTAAAATATCTCGCAATTCAGACACGCGCGGGTACCTTTAACAACATAACCAGACAGAGGTCACGACCAAGATTTCCAGCAGTTTGCCCTGCAATTAGGATTCCTCTATCACTGTTTTATTGTGGCCCTCAGCATCTCGACTACCATCTGTCCGCTTTAGAGTAAGAGTTGTTTGGCTAAGATTTTAGTTACAGTTTGCTTTTTACTACCATAAAATATAGCTCTATCGCAACTTTTTGTCAAATTAAAGCCTGGCTGGTACTTAAAACCAATAGTTAATCGTAGAATGTTTCTGAAAAAAGAGCATTCCCTTTTTCTCAAAACTGCTCAAATTAGAGGAAGACAACTTTATACTGGATATTTCTTCAACTACAAATCAGACAAAGTTGATAACTCTTTTAAAATTGATTTAGATTGATAACACACAATGCAGACCACTTACCAAAAAAATAAATCACCCGATCCTTTATAAAGACACCATACTGATAGAGGAGAAAAAAACAAATAAAAAGAAGAAAACAAAATTCCAGAAGAACAATAGAAATTTGGAAGCTAAAAAATCGAACTCTGAATCTGAACGCATTTGTATACCAGTTGAACCACAGCGCGCGACAGACCACAGTTGAACCACAGCGCGCGACAGACCACAGTTGAACCACAGCGCGCGACAGACCACAGTTGAACCACAGCGCGCGACAGACCAACTTCAAACTTCAAAATTTTTTTTTTTTAAATTTCTTTTTTGCTGATAATAGATGGTTGTGGGACGCACAAGAATAAATAATATCTCTCACTCACAATGACTAAAGATGTAAATATTAATGCTTGTGATTCTAAAATTGGACCGCTTTTATCTCCAGCTCGTATTTACTATTATCGGCCTAAACACTGAACAGCTTGTATAAAGCCCACAACTACAAACGTGTCAC
>NW_004797384.1:586283-587933 GCF_000002075.1 Aplysia californica | reverse complement strand
TAATAATAATAATAATTGCAACTGTATAGCGCATACACTTGCTCTACAGAATGTTTTATGGGCTTTACAATTAACGTTATCACAGCAGGCTCTATAGTGTAAAGTTTTAGTGCTTTCATAGAGGGCACAACGAACGTCGGACTCCTGACAGGGTTCAAACCCATGACACTTCTATTACGATCTCGCATCTTAATCTTAAAAGACCGCCTTAAAGTTAAAAGTATTATATAATATCCTTATTATCATTTCGAAGCGTTAGATTTACAACAGACATCGGCGACCATGGTTTACCATTCGTTCCTGTGCTTAGATGCTCTAAAAAAAAGTTACATTGTCCTGATCTGTTTAGGCTCTCTAATTAAATTATGCAACTACGCATTTAGTTAAACACGAGTTAGGGGAGAAAGTTGAGGAAGGAGAGTGTAGAACATGGTGAAATTATTATTATTATGTATGTTTTGAACTAAATACACCCTTTCAGAAAAGTGCTGGCATTTAGTCAATTCTCTTCTTCATCAGATCTTTTTGCCCATCCTATTCCCATCAACTCACGCAGTTATGTCAATCTCTGCCACTGTAATTGTCCGTAGACTGGGTGCAAAATAATTCCCCATGACCTTTTCCAAGAAACGGTGATGGCAAAATGTTCCGACAGAATGCTTTTCAGCATCGAACCTAAGGAACTCATTGTATTTATCACAGTTTCCCTCAGTGCCAAAAATACGTGTTAAGAGTACCATCGTTTGTTGGTCTTTTAAAAAAATTTCTCGTTAGAGAGTTGTTTGACATCCCCAAAGACAACCAGACACTTAGGATGTGGGCTGTTTCGTTGACTTCCAGGGTCAGCTGCCCAAATGGCAGCAGAAAGTCTACCTCAAACCGAATAAACGGAAAACCTTATAAACAGAAACCTAAAAAAACCCAGACAAGCTTTAAAACAACCTCGAAGTTTCGTTTTTGGTTGACAACCAATTGCAAATGCACAAAAGCCCGTGACCTTTCTCCTTTCAGTAAACAGCTATTCAAAATCTAGGAATCGCGCCACATAATTTCAGAAAGGTGTCTGTAATGGGAAACATCAGTGATGAAAAGAGCATAGGGCTCATTAATACAGCGCCACGAGCGGAATGCCCATGCAACAGTGTTATCGCGATCACCTGTCTTATCGCCTCCCTTTGCCCTGGGTGAGCAGTCAGTGTCTGGGACCCTCGAGTCTTGCATAAGATCTACGAGGAACGCACGAGATGCACTCGTCGCACCTGACAGAGCAGCGGGAATTTCCCTACCAGTGTGGGCGTAATGGGTGTTCTATGTGACGTCACACGTAGCTCGGCATAGAAGAGCTCATTCATAAAAAGCGTGAGGCTAATAAGTTCTTCGAATTTTACTGCTGTTGATAAGTTGTCCACATCTCAGGGCATCCCATAGACCCCCAAGCCTTCAGGATAGCTGCAGAGAGATGGCTCATTCTTCACGGAAGGCCTACAAGGATGTTACCAATGATAAAAGTATGCAAGATAACTTGTTGAAGCTGTTTGGATTTATCTGTCAAGAGTCTGGCTAATGACTTGCTAGTGATGGACACTAAAAGACGGCCTTGTAGTGGCCAGAATATCCTGACAACATGAACACATTCTTAACAGTGGGGAA
>NW_004797384.1:582623-584032 GCF_000002075.1 Aplysia californica | reverse complement strand
CTCCCCTCCACCGGGTCTCCTCTCATAATGATATATATTATCACTTCCTCCTTAACAGACTTCCATTTTTCTATTTCAACTATTATTTGTATGTAGCACCTAAAAAAGCAACAACACGAATGAAACCAGTAAAATACAATAAACTTGTTTTGCAAACTTAAGACAAACGTTACTTTTACCGAGTTCTGACCCCCCCCCCCCCCCCCAATCCCGCTCCTTTCTGCTACGCATTAAAAAAATCGCACCATTCATTCCCATAACCATCCCCATCAAAATGCCAACCGGGGGACACATCTTTTCCCGTTCTCATAACCGTTTACACTCTTTTCTTTCTTCTGTCTCTCTCATACTCTATTTCCATCTTTTCTTTACTCACTCACTCACTCACTCATTCACTCACTCACTCACTCACTCACTCACTCACTCATTCACTCACTCACTCACTCACTCACTCACTCACTCACTTACTTATTTTCTCATGTTCTTGCCCAACTCTCAACGTATTGTTTCGTTTACCAATGTTCTTCTATAGTATTATCTTCTTCATCCCACACCATCACCTCCTAAGCTTCCTTAGCAAAGCACATAATGCACTCAAGCAGTTTACTTGACCCTGGCAAAATAAATGTATACAAAACAAGAATGCGCATCTTTAAAATAGATTTTATCTATACCATTAGCAAGTCTGATGGAATTGACGCGATTCTTTGAATCTCTTACAGGTATATATTTTCAGTAACATGAGAATGACAGGTACTAAAACACTGTTAGGTCATTTAAGAGATTGAGTCTCCGGGACTCGTCGTCCATCTCCGATAAAACTAGTCCAAGAGGGCAGTACGTGAGACTTGAAAACTTCCCCTACAACCCTGTACATGTCTGCCAGGGTCATCCACCCCTAAATAATCGAGTAAAATGTCAACTAAGCTGAGACATCAGTGCGCTCTGCTGCATATCTAGAATGTATGTTCATTTTGCCAATTTATACCTTTGACGAT
Organism: Aplysia californica; assembly: GCF_000002075.1. Taxonomy (NCBI): domain Eukaryota; kingdom Metazoa; phylum Mollusca; class Gastropoda; order Aplysiida; family Aplysiidae; genus Aplysia; species Aplysia californica. The sequence continues at coordinate 583,034 of NW_004797384.1, read as the reverse complement.
TTATACCTAACAAGTGATATTACATCTATGTTTTACTTAAGTCTCAAAGTACACTGGTTATCTTATTCCTTACTTTACGCTTTGCTCGATTTCTATTTTTTAAGTATTCGCAGAAAGCACAGAAAAACTGACAGTGAATTGGCCACGCTTTCAGAAAATCAATTGGATATACCGCAGACAAGCCTTGAACTGGAACCCCCGCCCTCTCAAGGGAACACACAAAGTATGTGACCGAAAGGAGAGAGGCAGGATTCATGTAAGGAGGAGGGTGAGATAAGACTTCTCTAGGGAGGTATGAAAAGGACAGCCCAGATCTTACATCGACATTGGGCTGCAGTCGACGTCTGATTTTCTGCTCGTCTTGCGAGAATAATATAGGAGAGCTGCCGAGAGATAAGGGTGGGGTTGGGG
>NW_004797384.1:580131-582039 GCF_000002075.1 Aplysia californica | reverse complement strand
AGAGAGAGAGAGGATGAGGGAGTGAGAGAGTCGTATAGAGATAGTGACAGAGAGATGAATGCACATTTATAAAGGATTAGAAACCCAACGAAAAGATCAGATGAAAATGGAAGAAACAAAAAAGGGGGGGAGGGGGCGGGGGGATTCTCAATGTCCCACAAGAGGCTAGCGTGTGAGTGTTTGCCTTTATTTACATATTCCGATGTGCACTGCGTGCGAATACCCGCTTGTATAGAATAAAAATCAGATGAATAGAAAGACAGACAGACAGACAGACAGACAGACAGACAGACAGACAGACAGGCAGATAGATAGATAGATATAAATAACAAAATAACATTGATAAATGAAAAGACAGAAAGATAACTCTAGCTAGAGCTAGCTAGCTAGCTAGATAGATAGATCGATAGATAGCTAGATATATAGATGGAGAGAAATAGATAGCAAATATATATATAAATAACAAAAAAACCACAAAAAACATAGATAATATATAGATAGACGTGTAAGTCTAAGATAGAAAGAAGCACACAATGAATACTATGGAAAAAACGATATCATATATTCAATACCATCACGCAACTTTTAATGTGCACATTTATCTGGATGAATGAGTGTGGGGAAAACGCGGGGATGAATCCATTTCTTCTTGATTGATGCGCGATGGAAGTGCGAGCAGCGTGCATGATTTGACATTTATATAATAATATGCTATCTATGCATTTCGTCCTTCTTTGTTGCAGTTGTTGTTGTCTTTGTGGTTGTTGGTGCTACTGCACTAGTTCTTGGCGCTGGTTATAAGTGTAGGCGAGTGCGGGGACACACGCATGCACGCACACGCACGCACGCACACACACGTACACACACACACACACACACACTCACACACATACACATGAACATACACATACATACACTCATATACACATAAACGTACAAATAATATACACATACACTCACATACACACAAACAAACACATACACACACGTACACACATACACAATAATACACACACGTTCACTCGCAGTCTATCTCTCTCCGCATTATCTTTCTCTTTCGCTTTTCTCTCTTCTTTCACGCTCTTTTTTTCTCTCTTTCTCTCTTTCTTTCTTTCAATAGTCTTCTTCACTATATTTCTCTAACAACCTTGGCAAAACATCAAAACCTAAGACTAAAAAGCATTATGGATCCATTTCCTGGAAACTAATGTAAAGTCATGATACTACAGTAAAATTTGCCAAATTCGAAAAAAATGGAAGATAATAAATCAATATAGAGAAAAAAATGGACCACCCCCTCCAAAAAACAAACAAACAAACAAAACAAACCGCTCGTTATCCAGAATTTTCAAATGTTTGTGGAACCAAAATATTTATAAAAATTGTAATACATGTATAGGGATATTTATTTCCCAGATATGCATTTGTTCATATTAACATAGTGTTGGCGTTATAATGTACTGGAAGCTTATAGAAATTAGAACTGTTGAGAGACTAGCAGGCTGACTTGCAATATTTTTATTGTTCGAGTTCGAATTTCAAAGTAGAACAAATTTTTCCTGCTCTATTCTGATTTAATCGGAGGCGGACAATAGTTCAATCTCTTCCTCTAATACGATTGGTTACGGAAACATCTGTTCTCCCATCAGCCAGTCGTCTGTATAAGACTCTTGGGAAGCGAATTGGCTTCTTTCCTTCCTTCCTGACCCCCTTCCTCTCTACTGTAAGAGACATACATACACATTTCTCCCTGCGAGATGAACAAAGATTGTCATTGTCATTGTCATTGTCATTTTCCTGTATCCCAATCATTCAATAAATTGTTGTTTTTTTCTTCTATTCTTTTATCCCATTATGAAACGTTCATTTGTTTATTTATTTATTCATTCTTTATTTATTATGATTATA
>NW_004797384.1:576969-578166 GCF_000002075.1 Aplysia californica | reverse complement strand
TCTTCTTCTTCTTCTTCTTCTTCTTCTTCTTCTTCTTCTTCTTCTTCTTCTTCAAATGCCAAATCAGACCAGAAACAGAGGTTAGCGATCAGGGTTAACAACTCATTTCTCCCTCTCAGATGTTCTCACACACCTATATGTGTCACGACACGATGGAATCGAGCGTTCGTCGATTTTTGGGCATAATATGTAGTCATTAGCATAAGCTCAGATCCTTCGTTAAACTTGCTTTTTTGGGAAAAAGATATCTATAACTATATCTTGAATAGTAATTGAGATATTCGTGATTGAAGGCTGTTGGAATCGCCATGTGCAAGAGGTAAAATTTATTTAATTAGCGAGAACATGACTTATTCGGTGACTTAAAAAGCGTAAGTGTCCCTGAAAACTTCAAATTAATTAATTTTTTGGGGGTACCTTTGATCAACGCCCCCCCCCCCCCAAGTAAAACCCACATAGATATGACCATATAAAGTGATGAGCCAAAAAAAGAATGAAATTGACTTTAAAAAATACTGCCAAACTGGGAGCAAAAAAAAATTAATTTTCGATTTCCTTATTTTGACCAGCACCTGATTTTACCACGACAACACACATATTATTATCATTCTCCATTTCCACCCCCCTCTACCTCCTCTATTGCGTTGGCAAAAATAAAACAATAAATACATTTTACGGATCCATGGGCATTATATTAATTTTCTACCCCTCTCCGAACGACCTACATTGTGTTACAAAGGGCATACAAACAGAATGAGTTGTCACACATTGAAAAAAAAGAGTAATTATCATTCGCAGAGCGCAATAATACATTTCTACAATGGCGTCGCAAAGAAGTGCCAAATATCGAAATAGCGTGCCGAACACATTAAACTATTTCCTCCGCTCCATGCCGTAACAACCACCATAATGGTGCGGCTATCACAGAATGATGGGTGCTCGATGAGGGAGCTTTTTGACAAGCCTTCTCGGTATTGGTCGCTGGGGGAGGCCACGCTCAGACAATGAGACACCTCTGTCTGCTGATACATGATTGCTGAATGCTGGAAGAAACGCACTAGGTCACATTTTTTGTTTTGTTTGCTATATTAAAAAAATCAATATATTTCATCCCACAAGTGTGCATTTTCTGACTGTCTGTCTAGACTTGCTGTCTCTCTCTCCTCTCTCTCTCTCTCTCTCTCTCTCTCTCTCTCT
>NW_004797384.1:573332-574517 GCF_000002075.1 Aplysia californica | reverse complement strand
ATCTATCTATCTATCTATCTATCTATCTATCTATCTAGCTAGCTATCTATCTATCTAGCTAGCTATCTATCTAGCTATCTATCTGCAGATCAGCATTTCTCTTTCTGTTATAACTCATCTGACCTTGCATAAACGCACGTGCTGGCACATTTCTACCAGCAATTCCCTCTTAAAACATTGCATTCTCTTTGCCGATTTTTCATTTTGGGATTTTGTTTTGTTTTGTTGCATTTGTAAAGGAAAAATGTTTTTAGACAGGATCAACGATATTTATTTAAGTCTCCGAAATTTGCGCAATTGACGATTACTCTCACTAGCCATGCAGTCTCTTCATGAAATATGCACACGTCTATTTATCAAACCGGGGAAACCCGATCACTTAAGTGAACTCGCCCTTATGTTTAATGCAATACAAATTATTTTCTCTGAACTCTACGATGATTTTTTTTTTCTTATGGACATTGCAAGCTGGGTGTTGGGGACAATTCTCTTAATGTTAAATGCCATTTTCTGACAATGGCGTCGATCTCAAAAGTGCAGACATGTCAAGAGATGGGCGGTTTTTTTTTGTTAGACTATTAAGGGATCAGGGATGTTCTCACGTGGCAGCCAGAAAAGAGTAGTTTTGTCGCTTTTGTGAGTGCTGAGGGTACTTACCGTATGAATGCTTGATTGGCTATCCCTGAATAATAGAAGCTTGGGTGGTGTCTGTGAGAGGAATAGAAATATCAAAACGTGTAAGTTATTGATTTTATTTGGATGGTGGATCTGCTGTGTTAAATTTTGGCTGTATGCATAATCAAGGGTAAAATTGTTGGGTTTTTTTGTCTAGTGACACAATGTCTCAATATTGCCATAGAGTAAGAATGTAAGGGTTTGATTCCCACGATTGTTGGATCAGTCTTTCTGAAGTGCGTCACGTCTGTAGGGTTTACATTTGAGACTGGCGGGAGTTTGGAGATTGGTGAGTAAGACGTCAAAATGATTAGTCATGTGTACCCAGGTCCTTTTTCTTTTTTTACTTGACAGTCAATCTTTTTAGCATCGGTAACATCAACAATAAAAGCACCGCCAAAGACACATCGAGTTTTTGCATTGTCTAAGGAAGAGGGAAAGAGTGAAGGAGGGAGTATGTGTGTGTTTGTGTGTGTGTATGTGTGTGTGTGTGTGTGTGTGTGTGTGTGT
>NW_004797384.1:570657-572912 GCF_000002075.1 Aplysia californica | reverse complement strand
AGAGAGAGAGAGAGAGAGAGAGAATTGGGGAGAGAAGAGTGAGAAAGAAGGAGACAAAACTAGAAGACGAGTGATACGAGAAAAACAAGAAATGTAAAAAACAACACTTTGATTGAAACAGGTACTGACACGATATTGATTTCTCTTCCAATAATCTATGAAAAATGTTGTCTTCTCTCCATCACTTAAATTAATTACAATAATACAAAGTAAAAAAGACAACAACTAAAAACCCCCAACAAAAACAACAAAACCAATCAAACAAACAAACAAACAAACAAAAAACAACCAAACCCCAAATAAATTACAAAACCACTATAACTACGAGATTACCAAAAGAGAAACAAGCACAGAAGAATGACACTGATCTCTGGAAATGGACTGTTCATTTATACCACAGATTCGTCCCACCCTTTTTCATTATTCATTTTGGTTTCTCTCATGACGTCAAATATCGCAAAGCTTGAAGAAAGAATAAACAGTTAAGATAAGATAAGATAAGATAATCCCAGAGGGAAATTTTTCTTTTCTGTACAGGACCGTAAAAACACATGCAGATATACATAAACATTTAAATTATATATTAGGTCTACCCTCATTAAATTCAATATGAAAAGAGAAGTAAAGCTGACAAAATGTACACATCACATCAAATGCATCATTCACCCTCATGCAGAAATTAAATTACAAGACTTTTACAGTTATTTAGATACATACTCAAAAGTGCAATACACACTGATGCTTATTCAGACAATAGTCTTATGCTTGATGAATAAAAAAAGCAAACTTCTTTCACATCTTTCTTTCTTTGTTTTTAGAGGTACATAATATTTTATTGGCCGCTGCGTGATCTTACAGTTTTCGTGGAAAGGTGTTGTCATGGGACTTTTATAATGCTTTTTATCTGTTTTGTACTTGTGGTGATATACATTTCATCAATTCTAGTAAATCATATGTAGAGATCTTGCTGGCTTTCTTTATAATTCTCTCGTACTTTTCTTTATTTTTCACCCTACAATTCCCTGTCTAGCAGCAAAATTAAATACAAAATAATAGCACGCTTTCAATCACAGTTTCGTTTTAAAGGGACATAATCTAATTATCATTACGAAAACTTCTTAATTTCCTTAATTAGTCAAGCTTGTTATCAATTGTTATTCTAAGATGTTTGTAAGAGTTTACCACCTCCACCTCCTCATCTTTAATAAATAATGTTTGCAATTAGTCTTTTTTACTCTAAAGTCTTTTATCAATTCATATGTCTTCTCTTATACATGTAGTAAAAAGAAGTGGTTATCACACCAAGTTGTAAATTCTCTTACATTTACAGAGTCCTTGTATTCAGTCTCATTTGTTGTTACAAGGCCTTGTAGAGTACCATTCGCAAATTTTATTAGTTTGATGTTTTTGTTATCAAAAGTACAGTCGTGGATGTAGAGCGTAAACAAGACAGGGGAGATTGCGTAAACAAGACAGGGGAGATTGCGTAAACAAGACAGGGGAGATTGCGTAAACAAGACAGGGGAGATTGCACAATCTTAGGGGGCACCGGTGTTCGTGAATAATAGGTCGAATTTTACACCATCTGATTTTACATATTGAGGTCGATTGGTTAAGAACTCAAGAATCCAATCCGTAATGTTCTTGTTTATGTTCATGTTAATTTTGAAATCACTATGTGGGGTTGGATTGTGTTGAAAGCGGATGAAAAATCAGCAAAAAGTATCCTGCAGTAATTTCTCAGTGTGTCTAAGTGCTTGTAGATGTTATCTAAGAGTATGACAAAGGTATCATCTACGCCCCTCTTGGAGAATAGGCAATAGCATGTTATCATGTATGTCTTCTGTTGATTTCCTCAGGTTTTCAGAACCAGTTTTTCTAAACATTTCATAAGGATTAATGTTGAAAACCCGCTGAGATGTTTTTAAATGTGATTTAGGAAAATAATCGTAACGGGCAATTCCTTCTAAACGTTTTTCTAGTCAATAAGCGAATCATAATGTAAAACAAAGTAAACAGGTCAACAATATGTACTTTGTTTTTATAAATACAATGATTTGCATTTGTAATTTAGCTCAAGAAACAAGATTAGCAGATTTTTCTTGAGTACTTTTACTTGAAAAACGGCGAATTTCAGTATTACTGACTGATGCCCAAGTGTAACACACCAAAAAGATTTCCATCAAGAAGCACGCTAATTTCATTCCTCTCCCCCTACAAAATACCCCCCTCCCTCAAACCCCCCACCCCCACCA
>NW_004797384.1:567277-568207 GCF_000002075.1 Aplysia californica | reverse complement strand
TCTTTCTTTGCCCCTGTCTCTCTTTTCTCAACATTTGTTTACGCTGAAAGATGTTCATTGCGTTCCTCTAAAATCACTAACAACCCAAACCTCCCTCCCCCCTCCCTCTATAAAACAAACCAAAAACAACAAAATTACTTAATGAGAAATCGATGGAGCGCTGCCAAACCAAGCTAATTGTTTTAGATGTACTTTTAATTGCCCTCCCCCCCCCTTCCCACACACACAGACCTACGAAAAGTGATGTCGAGAAATTGTAGTTCCAACCAATCTCTCAATCCCTCCAAAACCTCCCCAGAGATTCGTATACCTTGATTTCCACACACCCTTCACTTGTACACGTCAGATCCACGGGCAGACCAATCGGCGAGACATTTGTGTGGCATCGTGATGAAATCAGGTGCTCGTCAAAATAATGAAATCGTTTAAACCGACCTTTTATTTCGCCCGCAGGACAGTTTTTACCGAATTGTTTGTTTTGGGCTCAATACATTTTATGTTTTTAAAAGATATATTTTATTTCGATGTGGAGTTTTTCTGAAAAACGTTTAAAGGCACAAGACATGTAAATTTGCAGTTTCCAAGACACTACAGCTTTGGAAGTCAGCAAACTCGATCAAATTCTTTGAAATTTTACCCACAAGACCAGGCGACCTCTATCTCCTTCAACTGCACACATCGCCGCTTTTGTTCAAGATGGACGGGTATATTTTTTTCATCAAAAGCAGGACAAATCAACAGGTTTTTAAATGATACCAGTAATTCCATATGCCCCAAAACTGACGAACGCCTGATTCCAATACGCTGCAACACAATTTGTCCTTTCCGGTCATCTCACTGGGGACTTCTCCACTTTTGGCATCACATTTTGGAGAGAGGTAGGTGTGGGTGTGGCATCAGAGATGCCCTAAGGACAACCCGAGTGGGGGG
>NW_004797384.1:561716-564839 GCF_000002075.1 Aplysia californica | reverse complement strand
AAAGAATCAAGGATCCCGAATCTCTGGGGGGAGGATTTTGTTGGAATCACAATTTTTACGTTCACAAAACAAAAATACAGAAAAACCCAACACCAACAACTTAATTAAATAGGTAGATGAAGTTTGAAGTGCAATTAAGATAACGCCTTAAAACACAGTCACTCCGTGGCCAAGCTGTGTTGAGATTCCTGGCTCAGCATTTTATTCCTATGGCAGACATTATTCAACTGAAGATCTTCTATTTAACTGTATGCTTTATTGAAATTATTGGACAATTGTATTTGCAGGTAGAAATCTTATTGGGCGAATTTCCAGCTGAAGATTCTCATTCTCATTTTACTTTGTATTCTTGCTTGACGAAATTATTATGTCAACGTACGGTTTCTACCGGTGTGAATCAAGAAACAAGGTGTTTCAAAAGAAAGAAAAAACCCCAAACAAACCAATGTCACATACTTATTCTCATATTTCAAAATTAAAAATCGTATCAAAATTGTTTCAAATTAAAACATTATCAATACATCTTTTTAACTTATTCTCATACTTCAAATTTAAAAAAAAAACCCAACAAAATTGTTCCGAACTAGAACATCATTCATACATCTCTGTAATTTATTCTCATATTTCATATAGAATAAAACAAGTTTCGAAAGAGAATATGTATTGGGAAAGAAGAATCCAGCACTCAGTCATTGTACATGTATCAATACATGATGATATTATTCCAAGTTCAAGTTTTAAAAAATCTCAGTAGTTCTTGCGTCGTCTGTGATATAAAGGTTAGGCACTCCGAAGTCGCAAGCAGAAGTCACGAGATCAATTTCTGAAATTGGAGAATTTTGATCAAGCATCCAGGTCTTTCTGTTGGGACTTTGTATCCTTCTCAGCCCGGGTTGGTCCTGGCAGATAGGGGCAAAGCCCGCCTCTTAAATGGCATAAATTGTGACGAACGGGGCAGGAAAACACCCACATTAAATAGCTGGGGAGCAGCAGTTACAGTGGGCAGCAAATCATGTGAACCTTCCCAAATAAGAAATGAGAGAGAGGCTGATCACATCCACAAGTGGAAGTGGAGACTTATAATGTTCAAATTGTGACCAACTTTTCTCTGCCAGAATCGGTGTTACAGACATACAACTGAATCTATTAAGCCATCTTAATCTTTAATTCTTCTAATTTATCTATTTCTCTGGACAAATATTCTCCTCTGCGGATGTATTGTTCTTTGTCAGACATTGAAGGACGAGCTATTGATATCTTCAAATCTAGCTGTTCTGAACGGATCGAAAAATGCGCCTATCTATCTATCTATCTATCTATCTATCTATCTATCTATCTATCTATCTATCTATCTGTCTATCTATCTATCTATCTATCTATTTGAAATGTTACGATCCTAATAAGCAAAAAACAGGCTGGCAAGCAAGAAACAACTGAAAAACATTGTTAATCGTTGCGGTTATGAAAAATAAATGCAAACACCTGACAAGTGTGAGCGACTAGAAGATAATATAGGTTTTGTTCACACTAACGTATCGGATCCTCTCAAATTGTCTCAAATGGCAACATCTTAACCAATTTTTTTAAAGGTGCCAGCAAAAAAAAGAGCGTGTGTCTTAGCGACATAACTGAAAACATGTTCAATCATATCAGAACGAATAAAAACATTAGCATAAACACGTTATTATTTAAACAATTTATGCCATAATAATATTTGCGGTATTTATGGTGAAGTGTTAAGGCACCCGACCTTCGCACGCAGAAGACACGAATTAGATTCTCGTGTGATGAGTTTGTTTTGCTTTGTTTTGTACTGTTTTGTTTTGTTTGTTGGCTTGTTTGTTGGTTTGTTTGTTTTTCAAATCGAGTATTTCCGTTAGCCAGACGGGCGGTGTATCCCTCTCAACCTGGTTTGGCCCTGACATGCAGAGACAGGCCGTCTGGTAATTGATCTAACTTGTGTTGACAGGGGCGTAAAACATAATGATACTCACATTTTCTAAATATACAATAAATAATATGTCACTGCAGTTCCGTATAACCTTCTGAGTCGAAACAGATGATCTTAACGTAGTACACATGATACAGCTTTAGTACATAGTAAGGTTTTAGTACACTTGCAAAGCATACAGGTCTTATTAATGCCGATGATGAAGCTTTGCGTGGATGGTAGACATAGAGGACGTTTGAAGCAACGTTTGAGATATGAAAAAATCCAAATCCCAACTGTGTTGACATGTCACTTTTCAGGGTCAACTCAATCGGATACCGCCGGTCTCCTCATCTCCTCATCTCCTCAACTCCTTTACGAATCATCACACTGTTCACTCGCGCCACGTTTGAGAATTCTCCTGCCAGCTGACAGTTAGGATTAGATAAAGAGATCATCGCTACCCTCCAGCGCCCACCCCCCCCCCCCAACCTCCCCCTCACCTCTCATTCCTCCCCCGTGATAGAATTCCACACCAGGAAATTGAATTCATGTGAAAACCTCCCCTGGGACAAGCTGTGTGTGATCCCTGGTTCCGGCGAGAGTACCTGGGTGACTGCGCGGTCATGAACTGGTTAACTGTTTAAGGAATTTTATAGTAGCTGGGCTTAGAACTCTCGCATCTTTCTTCTTCGCGACTGCACACGTAGTATGGAGTCATAGTTCAAACGTCTTTGCATGTATAATAATAAATATAGTAAAAATATTAAATAGTATTTGCATATCCCCGCTCCACAGCATGCTGTATGTTTGCTCTTTACACTGTACTGTTATTACCACAGCTGCAGCAGACCTTAGAACATTCATAAACATTCTCCGCTTCCCGGGAGGTACTTGTATACAGTGCAAACAGGTGATTAAGCACACAAGCACTAACAAACCGACACGATCTTTCGTTGTCTATAGCTGAAACCCATTATCACCTGGATGAAGTGAAAAAAATTCCTATAAATTGTCATTCCAAGGACACAACGTCGGGCCCTTCAAGGGATTTGAACCCATGGCTTGAAGTTTGCGAATCTAAGGGCCCAATCACTAGGCTACCGACGTCACTGGACAATGATCTACGGCTATCGTATTATCATGACGTCTGCGTGAACGTACATAATACATACATGTATTAATTTATTTCA
>NW_004797384.1:557927-559295 GCF_000002075.1 Aplysia californica | reverse complement strand
TGTGTGTGTGTGCGTGTGAGCATTTATGTGTGCGTATTTATGTGTGCGTGTGTTTGTTGTGTGTATGTGAATGTATATGTGTAGGCCTATGTGTCTGTGCGTGTCTGTGCCCCTCTCTCTTTCTTTCTCTCTCTTTCTCTCTCGCTCTCTCTCTCTCTCTCTCTCTCTCTGTGGGTGTGGGTGTGCGTGTGTGTGTCTGTGAGTGTGTGTGTGCGTGTGTGTGATCTATTTCCAAAATAATGTGTTTGTATAGGCATTACGCAGTGTGTAGCCTTTCAGAACGACGCACTGTTGACACAGAACATCGTCCCTGAACGTAAACACGATACCGAAGCTCTAAACATTGTCTAGTCCTGATAAGAGAAAAAAAGCAAGAAACAGCAAAAGTACAACTAGGCACAAGACTAGGAACACGAGAGAAGGGTCTCACTCTGCTATGTTGTGTTGTAAAACAGATCACATCTCTAACATAATACCGAGTACGTCACTGGAGGTTTACAATAAATGTGGGACATTAAGGCGCTCGTCTAAAGAAAAAAAACCCACAAAAAAGCGAAACAACCCCTTTTCCCTAATTAAAAAAAAAAAACCAAACAAAAACGGTTGTGCAATTTTGTCGACTTTCATTTTGTAGCTCTATTCTTTGTCATATCCACATAAAACACATTTTTGTGTGGATTTTACCCGCCCCCCCAAAAAAAAGAAAAAAAAGAAAATGGCAATCAAAGGCACATGTTTGCAGCTTCTAAGAATACTCAAGTTTTGGAAGTCACAAAAGTTAGTCGGCCATTTTCTCACTGCTTTTACTTCTGACAATAGGTCACCCCACCTCCTTCAAGCGCAAATATCTCTACATCTATTTAAAACAATGTATTGTGTGTTGTTTTTTATCATAAAAATCAAGACACGTGAACAAGCTTTAACATTATACCGATCTAGAAGCTTAAAAAATTGACGAGCGTCTGATTGTAACACGTCCTAGCACAATGCAAGGTAGTTTGACGCTTATACTCTATGGTGTTCTAGTCAAGTAATAATAAGCGTTTGATGTGTTTTTGAAAAAAGAATGAATTCAGTTCCTTTCTCTGTAAGTTCAATGCTAGTCCATAAGCAATGCAGATTACCCTGTTTTGCTAAGGATAGTGAGGTGATTGTAATGAGTAATCGGAAATACTTTAATAAAGACAGGCAGAATACAATGAGTATTATGTCACTGAGGGTGATATCTGAATTATAAGTGACAACGCTGTATGTCCACGCAGGGACATATAATGATGAGTGTCTGTGCGTATGTGTGTGTGTGTGTCGCTCTCTTTCTCTCTCACTCACTCTCTCTCTCTCTCTCTCTCTCTCTCTCTCTCTCTCTCT
>NW_004797384.1:555085-557822 GCF_000002075.1 Aplysia californica | reverse complement strand
TGTGTGTGGGTGTGTGTGTGTTGGAAAAGGAGGGGGTGGGTTCGGCAAGTCGTTTTTTGAGGCTAAAAAGAGTTTGCTTGGTTCAAAGCAATTACTATTAACACTGTTGCAAAACGTGCACGATTACCTTACTGATTTTCGTTACACAAAAATGGCCAATCCGCAGATAGACTTGCAACGGTAGAACTGACAAACTGCACTTTTTACTTACGACTACTCGAACTCAAAAGGGCCGTTGCATGTACTTATTAGGACACAGCATGAGCAAACATTCTGAGGAGGGTATCGATCCTGGGCTTCCAGTTTTCTTCTAGTTCTTCCGCCGGTTTTGGACTGCTAAAATATACTCCAAGAATTTTAATGGTTGGAACAAACTGAATCGGAAATTCGTCTATAGTTACGGCTTGGGCCGTTTGTACACATGGCATAAGATTTATTCAAATTTAAATGCAGATCTGAAATGACCGAAAATTCATTTAGAACGGACATGGCTCTTCTCAAATCATTGGCATTCCTCAGTAAAAAGGTTGTGTCATCTGCATACTGACTAATTTTAATAGACTCTAAACCCGGATAGGTGTTGATACCACTTATGGTATTGTTTTGGATTACCTTTTTAGCTAAAATTTCAACAGCAAGAATAAATAGTTGTGGTGAGATCGGACAGCCTTGTCGAACACCGTTACTCATTGGAAATGTCCTCGAGACATACCCTCCATTTTTTACACACGAGAGTCTTTCTGTATTTAATATTTCAATCCACTTTCGAAGGTTTCAAAACCAAATACGTCTAGGCTTTTGAGGATACAGTGGGTGTTTATAGAATCAAATGCCTGTTTTATATCTACAGTAAGAATGGTTTCTGGCGCATCTGTGGTTTTGTGTTTGTGTAAAATATCATCAAATGTCTCTGTGAATTATGGATATATGTCTTCGTTTCACAAATCCCGTTTGCTGTTCACCAATGAGCTTATCTATAACAGAGTTAAGACATATGGATAAAAACTTTAGCTAAAATTTTGTAATCTGTATTTGTTAGGGAAATTGGTCTCCAGTTATAGAGGCAATGTGAGATAAGAGATATGTAAGGTGATGATGGTTCTCTCCACAATTAGATGGTCTTCTGTCATCCCTAAACAAACAAGGGTCCAAAATGCATTTAGTTATGAATATTATTTTAATTTACAGATGATAAATCTACGTGCTGTTTGAAAAAAGCGTTTTTATTGAAAGTAAACCTGGTTCTATTCTCTTCCAATGCCTGTTTCAACATGGCCTTGATGCTCAAATCTCTGTATACTTTAGAAGCCTAATTAATGAAGCAACTCCCATTTTCAGGACGAACAAGGATTCAACACCTACTCAACACACCCAGCTGGAGAACGAGCACATTTAATCATGTACACAACAATGTATACACATCTCTGCTTAATGCAAGAACAACCGACCGTGTGTGTTGAAGGAAAACAGAAACATGGATCATAAAAAATGTATAATAACTCTGCAAACAAGAAGACTGCAAAATCAATGGAAAAGGAAAAAAAAAATCTTGATTGATGGGAAACATGGACTTGAATTATTATATTATGTGAGGCATCATGGTGAATTCAGACGGGCATCAAAATAATGAATCCAAAGAAACCAGCATTTTCCCATCGTTTGGCAATATTTATAATTATATATATGTTTGGCTCCTACAGCCTTTGTGTCCTTATAAAAAAACCCATATATGCGGTGATTTTTACTGAAAAAAACGTTAATTAAAAATAGACAAAATGTAAATTTTCAGTTTCCAAGAACTCCCAGCTGTGGAAGTCACATAACTTTTGCAGCCATTCTCTCGCTAATTTTACTACCTCTGTAACCAGGTGTCCCCCACCTCCTTTTATCGCAATTATAGTCTCGTTTTCTATCGAAGTTAAATCGGTAACTTCTTTTGGTTAAAAGCAAGGCAAATGAACACGTTTACAATGAAAAGGATACCAATTACTCCACAAGCCCCAAAATTGACGAGCGCCTGATTCCATCGCGTTGCGACACATATTATATCCTAGACAGAGCACTATCGTGGCCACCTCTTTTTGCTCTTTATGAACACTTTGCTACGTTGGTTTGCACCACGGCCACGCAAATGAAGGGCAAATACAACTTTTCCTCCAAGCTCTCCAGTTGTTTTAAATAGGCTAGATTAGATCTAGAGACAAATGAGGTGCACCAAAATCGACGGCAATCGCGCCAGCAGAGTATTCTTGGACTATTTCCACACATGCTACCACATAATATATCTATGACTATGCCTTGAGAACTCTAGGTTTGTTAAAAATAGTTTTAGTGTCAGTAAGAAATTAACAGCACTTGTAATGCAATAAGATGATATAAGTGCCGAGGATTAGAGATGTTACAAGAGAGTGACAGGCACACAAAAGAAAAAGGAAAGATCAGTACGAAAGATGTTTGATAAGAAAGAAGGAGCAAAGCAAAAGAGCTCTTTGAGCAAACCGCAACAGAGCACACGCTAACCACCCACTGACGTGGGAACTCGGAGCCACCTTGGCAGGGAGTGGAGTTGTTTATCAAAGAACTGTGGGAGATATGCTAAACTATTTACTCTTGCCATAACCGCACATGCTCGCCTCACATGCCAAAGGTACTGGGTGCGAACATCATCGGGATCATCATCATTATCTTCTTCTTCTTCTTCTTCTTCTTCTTCTTCTTCTTCTTCTTCTTCTTCTTC
>NW_004797384.1:553775-554826 GCF_000002075.1 Aplysia californica | reverse complement strand
CACGCAAACACAAATTATGGCACTTAATCAAAACACACACAGGGACACGCACACACAAACGCACGCACACACACATATACATACATACACACACACTCGTAGACACATTGCAGTAAAACCTACATTGGACCAAAAACTCTAACATACAGACGCACTTCCACAGAGCCTTAAATAATAATATTATATTTGATCCAAGCCATGCACTAGTACAAAAACAGTCGTATCGTCTATGTCCCCAGAAATCCACTGAAGTGTGTTTAGATACTTTTTACACCAGAAAGAAACAAAAACCAAAACAAAACATAAAAACCAAAACGTTTTTACTGCATTGTTCCTATCGGGAATCATGAAAAGCAATTGTAATCTTTGACCACAGCACCAAAATGCATTTTTTTGTGACGTTGAAAGGTGCATCTTTAATAGAACTTATGGAGGAAATAAATACTCTTTAAAAATCTGGACAAGTGGAATGTTGCAACAGCGACGGTATTCTTCCTCTGATATTGATTTAATATCCAACCCATAAACGCACCCACCGCCCCTTACCCAAAAAATAACCTCGCAGAACCGAGCTCTTGTTCATAAATAAAACTAATACTCCGAAGTCCACAACTCAGCAATAAACCATGAGGGTCAACAAGGGTACATACAGACTGGGAAACAATACAGATAATAATATATAGCCTATATAACAAAATCAGTTCTATTTATCCTGTTGTCCTGAATCAGACGTATCTGACATAACAATTATTGTCATCATTAGGGAAAATGATAGATGATGAGTATAATAGAAGGATGGTTGTTACCGTTTCTTCGGTTTTTTAAAACAAAAATTGGTTAGGATGGGTGAGGCAAAAGAAAGAAAATGAGAGAGAGAGAGAGAGAGAGACAGGTAGAGGATATGAGAGTGTATGTCTGTGTGTTTGTACGTGTGTGTCTTTGTGCGTGTGTACGTGTGTGCGTTAAGTAGAAAGAGTCACGGTAGAGAGAAAGAAAGGGTGTATGTGTGTATATGAGTGAGTGTGTGTATGTGTGTGTGTGTGTGTGTGAG
>NW_004797384.1:551828-553429 GCF_000002075.1 Aplysia californica | reverse complement strand
GATAGATAGATAGATAGATAGATAGATAGACAGACAGACAGACAGACAGACAGACAGACAGACAGACAGACAGACATAATAAAAATGAGGGATTTACTTAGATATGGATAAAGGTGAAAAGCGGAAGACGATACCCTGAAGACAAATTATTGCATCATTAGATGAATGTGTTGCATTGTCATGTACTGTGGTGACATCAAGCGCTCATCAAACGAATATATTTGTAGAAACCGACATTTTTCCACTCATTGAAAAAATTTTTAATATAAGTTTTGTTGTTGTTTTTTTGCTCAACACCTTTTATGTTTATATAAAACACATTTCTGTCTGGATATTCACTAAAAAACATGGATCAAAGACACGAACAGTTTCAAAGGACTCTAACGCTTTCGATTTAAGATAAATTGTTCTCAAAGCGAGTGAAGTGTACAACCTTTGAATATTATACTATTAACTCTATATTATGCCCAAAATTGACGATCTGCCGTGTGGTGAGACGTAAATAGAGATTAGAGCTGTCAGGTCAATAATACTTTCATAACAGTATCGGCATGTGTACAGTGACAGATTATGTTCAAGGTTGTGTTTAGTATATATCTAAAGCAAGTCTTTCTCCTTCTACACAGCGTCTTACTTTTCACCTCAAAAGCTGGTAAGTTTGTTATTTTATAATAATATTATCATATTATCCCAAATCCACCAATGGAGGTCGTAGCCCACTCAGCCGGGCTTAGTCCTATAAGCACGGTCGAAGCAGCTGGTCTCTTCAATAATCACAATTTCTATGACGTAGTGTGGAAATCAGGCGCTCGTCAAAATAGTGAAATTGAGGAAACCGACTTTTCCCGCCCGTTGGCCAGTTTTTAACGTTTTTTCTTTTGGCCAAACCAACCTTATTTCTCCAATTTAAAATACCTTTGATTGTGGATTTTTCTAAAAATAAATACCCACCCACACACCCCCCAAAAAAATCACAAAAACCCCCAAACCAAAACAAAAAACCCCTTATAGAAAAACAAAACGGTGATTAAAGACACAAATGAATTTAAAATTGTGATTTCTTAAGACTCTCAAGTTTTGGAATTTACACAGATTTGGCGGCCAATTTCTCGCTAATTGTTTCTCTAACACAAGACGACCTCCACACATGTCAATTGCAAATAATAATCTTTACTTCTATTCTAGACAGGCGTTTATTTTTCTGATCAAAAGCAGGAAAA
The DNA here is from genome assembly GCF_000002075.1 of Aplysia californica. Taxonomy (NCBI): domain Eukaryota; kingdom Metazoa; phylum Mollusca; class Gastropoda; order Aplysiida; family Aplysiidae; genus Aplysia; species Aplysia californica. The sequence goes on along the minus strand of NW_004797384.1, from coordinate 552,209 downwards.
ATAAACAGGCTTTAAGACGACATCCCTAACTTTATTAAATGCCCAGAAATTTACGAGCGACTGATTCCAGCGCGACACGAAACTGATGGTGTCATTCGTAGGAAAGAAACATTAACAACCAATAAAACCAAAGCTAGATTAATTAAAAGCAATAATTGGTGTTCGATTTCTTTTTGAATACCATGGTATCACTGTTGTACTAGAAGGGATTATCAACAAAGTTGACTAAGCAGAGGACATGTTTATTTCCCTTGAGGACCCTTCTGTTTTCATAGTTTTAAAGCAAGCTGTGAAGCAAGTCGATGGGGGAAAATCAACAAGTCAATATAGCACTCTACTTTCTTTACTTTTGCATGCATTTTGATACAAATGAATATATAT
>NW_004797384.1:550039-551728 GCF_000002075.1 Aplysia californica | reverse complement strand
TCTCTCTCTCTCTCTCTCTCTATCTCATGTATATGTTTGTTTAAGTTAAAGTTAAAGTATATATTTTCAGACTTAAAAAACGTGATGTTAGCATACATTGGAAGAGAATCTAGTAGTAGATTAAAATTTCTCTAGTATCCTCATTCTCTCACAATTTCAGTTAGAACAAAACCTGAGATAAACTAAGGACGTGGATAATCTGAGAATCCCACTGCGTTCCAATCCTTGGCGTAAGCAATGAGAAAACTCGAAGGAGAAACGCAACAAGTATATAATACAATATTTTACCAGTCTATTTTCTTTTTTTGTTAGTATTATCCTCTCACACACACCCTCTCTCTCTCTTTCTCTCTCCTCCTCTCTTTCTCAGTATGTATATGTATATTATATGTATATTTCATATACTTATTCATCAATAATTAGATAATAATATATTTATATGCTTATTATTATGTACATGTGTCTCTAATATCTGTTTATAATAACATGAAATATCTGTAAATATCTGTCTAAATTTTCTCTCTCTCTCTCTCTCTCTCTCTCTCTCTCTCTCTCTCTCTCTCTCTCTCTCTCTCTCTCTCTCTCTCTCTCTTTCTCTCTCTCACTCTCTCATCCACTCACACTCTCTCTTTCTCTCAGTCTCTAAATCCCTAAATTTATTTATATACAATTTGTATTCTCATCCAAAATCATGAAGTCAGCAAATACTTGAAAGCAATCGTAAAACATCAAAACCATCCCGTCTATTCATCTAACAGTTTCGGTGAGAAGTGGCGTGCCTAGTTTTATGTCGACGAGACTTCGTCAACATCTCTCTAAGAGGCATCATTCCAAGTACAGAACAAGAAATGTCTGCCAAAGTGAAGTGATCTCCACATGCGTCGGTGGTGTTACGATTACGTTCTACGCAGCTGCGTGTGAAAAAGACCTGACATGAATTCCTATGCTGGCAATTGTTTTTCTGGATAATATCTTACTCTATCAGCTGGGATGATAGACGTGGAACGCTCATTGTGAAAAACAATCAGGAAACGACAAGTGCAGTTTTTGGGACACATGAATAGACATTAGGGTCTTGAACATCTAGCTCTCACTGGCAAAATTGAGGGCAAACGAGGCAGGGGTAGGCCCAGAACAACATACTTAGGGAACCTAAACAAATGGGTAAAAGTGAAAGATCAGAGAAACATAGCTTTTTTGAGAGCATCCGAGCAAAGGAATAAATGGAAAACCATGATCGCCGATGTCTGTCACAGACCTGGCACTGAATGATGATGATCAGCTGGGGTGTTGCATCCTATTGAGCCCTGATATCCTCCCAAGAAGTCCCCAATATTCACAGCCTTGTTGTGAGCAGCGACAAGCGGAAGAAGGCCGCAACACATCAATACAGGTCTGCTGTCTAATGGCTTTGCCCACCAATGGGGTATTGATTGTCTGCTTCGGTATGATATCACGTATTATGTAACGGTGTCAAATTATTTTATGCATGAATTTTATGTATTGATGAATGGATACACGTATACCGTTGTAATTTAAATTTCCCCAAAGGAATCCACAGAAGTGAACTTAAACTCCCTTTCATTTGATTTATTATCTGACTGTGTTTTAAAATTACACATACGCTCAAAGACAACCACACACACACACACACACACACACACACACACACACACACACACACACATA
>NW_004797384.1:547977-549800 GCF_000002075.1 Aplysia californica | reverse complement strand
AGAGAGAGAGAGAGAGAGAGAGAGAGAGAGAGAGAGAGAGAGAGAAAATTTCATTTGACCAAGTGACGTAAATAACCTATTACCGATTTTTGAAAAGTCAATTATTTGGCTTTACAGTTTCATCATACCCACATGCTAGCTGTTCCTTGATCGAAGGGTTTGCACGTGTTCCTAAAGTGTTTGTTAAGTGGTAGGAAGTATACTACTCTAAACTTATCACGAACTACTAGATTTTAAGAGTTTAGAAAACGCGTAAAATAATGATGAAGGTTTAATATGTTAACATTTGGCAATCTATTATTGTGTAAATACAGAAACGTTTAAGACATAAAGACCGATTAGAGATGCAATTGACGTTCAGATATATATTATATATTTAAAAAAATAATTAAACTGACAAAAAGTTAACTACCTAAGAGACACAAGATGTACAACACAATGACCAAAATATGAGATGTGAACATTATTTGAAAGCACTTTCAGGCTGCGACAAATCGATAATCCTTCCTATACGAAGTTAATAGTTATTAAAAGTGAATGCACACGATTATTTCTTTGTGTGAATAGTATGTGCAAAATCCAGAGGCATAATAATTAAATACGAGTGATTATTAATAATCGTACTTATGTCTCCTCGCGGATCACATTTACGTCTGAGTTGTATGCCTTGTCTGCGATCGTTATGTGTGCAATTTGGCCAGAAGTCAAATATCAGTTTAATGTGTCTGCTAACTTTGCATTTTACGTTCTGAAAACACTTGAACTGGCTCTATTTACCATATATTGGCTTCAGATTTTGATTTGCGATAGCCCAAAACATGCTGTGATAACTCAAGGATTAGCTGTATATCATCTCTAAAAAAAAAAAAGAAAAGAAAAAAAGGCGAAATATCAGTATTTTACATAGCATTCCAAGCATGCACAAACACACGCACGCTCGCACACACACACACACAAACACACAAACACACACACACACGCACACTTACACATACACTTACAAACACACACTTACAAACACACACTTACACAAAAACACACTTACAGACACACACATTTACACACACACACACACACACACACACACCCACAAACACACACGCACACACATACACAGATGTGTGTTTTATGTATGTCTCTGTCTGTAGTGCTTTGTGTGCGTATCAAGTTTTAGATAAACATGAAAAAACGCAAATGATAGGCTAGAGGAAGACATCTATCTGAAAAGGTTCCTATATCTTAGTCACCTTGGAGACACCAAAATATCAAACAATCATGACGAAGCTGTTGTCTCACCCCCCCCCCTCATAGACATCATAACAGGCACTCTGCCGACACCCAGACGACACTGGATATTTTTGCTCTATTTTTGTATTACCTCCTGGAAGTGTCATCTCTCACTCCGAGGTTGATGTGAAAGACCTTCCATCCTTCACGGACGTGTGCAGGGGTTGCACATTCTGCAATACCCATGTTTTAATGGTGTCCACCCATGTTACTCTTTGTCTTCCCTGGCTCTCCTGTCCAACATCCTTTCTTCAAGCACCCCTTTTACAATGGTGTGGTGTCGTTTTAAGTGACCAAAGTATTGTATTTTTCTTATTACATTCCCAAACTAATTTCAGCAGACTGTTGTTCTCATCTGTAAGAGTGGGCAGCGTAACAGAGGCATTGCAGGAGAACAACGACCTGAACGAAATATCTTCGATGGTGGGATATTGTCAAAGTATCGCGGATGATCGTTTGTTTCTGAATCGACAAATCTGGCATTGACTTGTGCAAGTGTACGTGTGTGTGTATGTGTGTGTGTGTGTGTGTGTGTG
>NW_004797384.1:543633-545677 GCF_000002075.1 Aplysia californica | reverse complement strand
TGTGTGTGTGTGTGTGTGTGTGTGTGTGTGTGTGTGTGTGTGTGTGTGTGTTTGTGTGTGTGTGTGGTTTTGAGGAAGGGTGGAGTTGTATCCGGCAGTTATGTGCTCTAGAAACCTTGATAATTCCCATTAGCTGCGCAGTGGTAACTTTCTTCAACTGAACGTTGTTTCATAACATTTAGTATTTATGGGGTTGAGATTTTTCCGTCTTGAAAGGTTTCGCCTCGTCTTATTTTTACCACAGCACAATTTAATGTCGCACAGCTCATAGGAATTATTCACGTTCCTGGAGCACGTAACGTCCAGATAAATGTTTTTACCCACGTACAACTTAATGAAAGATTGCGTATCATGAACCTGCACGATGAAGAAACCTCTAAAATCCACAATGCAAAGTTAATCAATTATGATATACACGAAGATAATGTAATTTTGTCTCAGGTTTTTAGAATGGCATTCTAATTCTAAAAACAAACAAACTTTTCTTCCAGATTTTAGCACAGCTTGATGAAAGATACGACCTGCGTCAGAACTTTGAAATTGTCTGATCGTTCCTGAGATGGCTCAGCCCAGGTAACGTACCACGTAATTCAACGTGTTTTGTGCTGTTTGAACCTAAAATTAACTTTTCATTTGACTTTTTCTTTTGGCTGATCCATAATGAGGACAAATGCAATATTTTGACAACTTAAAACGACACCAGGCAATTGTGAAAGAGGTGCTTGAAGGAAGGGTGTGGGGCAGGAGAGCCAGGGGAAGACAAAGAGTAACATGGATGGACAACATAAAAACATGGACTGGCCTGGATATAGCAGAATGTGCAACCTCAGCTCGCGACCGTGAAAGAATGAGGGTCATTACACGTCAACCTCTGAGTCAGAGATGACACCTCCAGGTATCCAGGTATAGTGAGGACATCACTTTTCGTAACATTTCAGGGCATTATATCATATCGTGTGTCATCGGCCGAAAAGGACAATTGCTCCTCATTAGACGCATTCAGGATGGTTTCTGTCAACTTTGTGAGTTAACGACTCATTGTTTCTCCCTGTGGGTAGTCCGGGCTCAACCAGCAAGGGTGCTGATTGTCTGAGGAAACTATTACTATTTCGATTCAGTTTTAGGTTGTTAGATTACTAGAGAATGACGATAATATGGAAAAGTACAGTTGTGATATAATATTGCATCTTTTGTGTTATGGTATAGTATGGTATGGTATGGTATGGTATGGTATGGTATGGTATGGTATGGTACCGCGCTTCTATGAATACAGCGGGATTTTTTTGAGAGGCGCTTTTTTTGTTTTTCTGACAACAGGCCCAAATTGTCTACGGCAATTAACACCAATTTAACTCAAATTAGTTTTACAAAGAAAAAAATTTCATTCTTTCCCTTATGTCAAACTCGGGCAGATTCCGATCCCGTTTCATTTACACACGACAGAAAATGCTTAATGAGCTCAGGAAATGAATGCCATAAAACAAACTTCAAAGAAAATGTGCTGCATGTGACAAGCAGACCATGTTAAGTGGGAGTTCAAAAATTGAAACAAAAGAGGAAAAGAAAAAGAAAATGTACGATGTATTTCGTAACATGAATCCCACTTCTTTTCTTTAGGATTGTATTTGGTTCATACTATTATCTAAATTATTTTTTGGTCATAATTTAGAGTAATAAATATCTTCGTTTAACACGTAATCCACGTAAGTCCGTTTTTGTAATTTTTTCCCCAAGAGAACTGAAGAAATAAAAACCAACTAGTTTTTGTTTTGTTTTTATTATGAATTATGACAAGCAAGAACATTATGAGCCTTAGCCATAGCATTAAGGTGCATCTAGGTGATTTTGAAAGCTGCATCTTTGATACGGCGTTAGGAAGGTGTAAAAATATACAATTCTAAAAATTTGGACTTAATTACGCGGATTGTTTGACAGCGACGCTGTAATTCTTCAATCCTATATCCACAGCTTCGCTGTTCCTCATGCACCTATTGCGATATCTTAGCTCTCTCACTGTCAGACAATCTCTCTCTCTCTCTCTCTC
>NW_004797384.1:539593-542015 GCF_000002075.1 Aplysia californica | reverse complement strand
ACACACACACAAACACACACACACACACACACACAAACCAAATACACACACACACACACGCACAAACACACACACACACACACACACGCACAAACACACACACAGACAGTTACAAATACCTGACCGTCGACGCAAATGTAAATGCAAAGTGTAAAAGCTAGAAATAACTGATTGTTCTGAATTGTATACTGTCTTTTTTTGACTTAATAAGACGGTGATTAAGTAGAAGAATTATTAACACGTGTAGGTGGGATAATTACATTATAACTGATCAATAGCACTATTGCGGGGGACATTTGTCCCTATGAGAGTGTTTTTTTAATCATAAAAAAACAAACATAATCAATATCATTTTGCAACGAAGCGTTGCGCAAATAAAGAGCGAACATGCTTGGGAATAATGGATATTTATTGTACATATTAACACTGGGATATCAGTTTGGGATTGTTATTAGAGTGACAAAGAATCGAACTGTATCATAAAATGAGTCACGACCTCTATAGCTCTTAACCCCGCTCTTACTCTGGGGACAGAAGTGTCCGAGTGGTCAGTTAGCCCAGGCCCTTACAAGATAATGTCAGGTACTGTTGTGAGTCAGTGACTGAGAAGTGGGTGAGGCTGAGGGAAGGTGGCCTTGAGTAACACACATTAACTCTCTGAATTCGAAACGTCTAGTGACTGAAGGCTGCATGCATTATTGCTTTCCTTGTTTTCTCTTCATTTATCATTGATATCTGCTTTTCAGTATTACACTGTTCTTAATGCATCCTGATTAATTTATCAAAATCTTCATTCTTTTCGCTACCTGTTAGTCAATGATATACGTTTGTTACTTGAAACCCCTTGTTTATCATGAAAATGCTAACGTGTGCATATTTTCAATTAAACTTGCTGAAACAGAACAGGGAAATAAGCCTACGTCTTGCAAAAGTTAACGTTCGCTAGGAAATAGGGAGCTGCAGCTCAACATGGACGTGTGTGCTACTGTTTCAGTGAGCTGTGTTACTATGTTGGCTGTTTTGTATGTTACACTAAAACAGATCTCGCTTTGAAGACCGACAACAATGTTAACAATTCACTCTTATTTCCCCCTTATCAAACGTGTTTCCAATTGCCAAATGATTCCTGCATCCAGCAAACCTCAGTAATCAATTACTGTGTCTAATTTCTCACATGTTACTGTTTAGTATACCGAATGCTCTCTCAAGGAGGATGGGGTATAATTGAGGGGTGTTGGGTGTGGGGGAGGGAGGAGGGATGTAGAGACAGATGCGGGGTTAACATACACATATCCAGTGCACACAAGAAAGAGATGAAGACCCTTCAATCACAAAAAACATACGTAAATGTCTACGCCCAGATTAACCTGTCTGATACCTTCTTTGAAAATATCTTTATGCCTTTCTCTACTTTCTCTATATCCTTTACCCCTTTCTTTTTTCCTCCAATCAAAGGGGCCTAACACTTTGTCCTCGAGATGCTCTGATTTGTCATAATCCAGTGTGCATTACAGCCGTACTAAAAGCATCCCTACTCCTCACCCCCCCCCCTCACCAAAAAGAAGAATATTTGAAAAATCTTCAAAAAATGTTAACCTATTTTAAAAAACATCCTGTCCCAACACCCTCCTCCTCCCGAAAAAAGCAAAAATATGCAAAAAACAACAACAACAAACCAACAACAATAACACAAAAAAAGACTAACGTACCAGGTGACACGTCCATAGTTGGCAGGATAAATACCTTGAGCCACCCCCCATTGTGTCAAAGAAAGCTGATTCAAAGTAACACACATGATTGGAACCATACCTCACCCAAAAGGATATTGAAGGTTAAAAGTGCCACTTCACAGCAAATACCACTTCTTAGAGAAGGAAAAATCAACACTTTTGCGCTCTCCAAACCCATTGTTGATAATTTTCGTCGTGCAGAAAAGAGAAAACAACGAACAAATCAGAGTTCATGGCAAACAGAGTGATCAATAGACTAGTGAAATGAGATCCACCTTGACACCCTTCAAGAAATGTGGCAAGAAAAGAGCCCATTTCGTCGCCCGCATGTTTTTTATGTCATTAGCAGCCAAGACTTACTCTCTTCTAGAACCGAGCCAAGGCACTGGCATTTTACCTGCGGGCTTCCCGACTGCAGACTCCTGAACTGGGATAGAAGATTTCTTGAGTTCAACGGAAGTAAGGTTCAGATACTCTCACACACATTTTGAATGCGTTCTTTTATGTCCTTTACCCTCCAATTACTGGAGAATGTGTTTGTTTGTGTGTACCCTGTTTGTATCCTTTTTATATCTCTCTCTTTGTCTCCCCTCTTTCCTTCTCTCGCTCTCTCTCTCTCTCTCTCTCTCTCTCTCTCTCTCTCTCTCTCTCTTTCTCTCTCTCTGTATCTCCTCTCTATCTCTATCTCTCTA
>NW_004797384.1:536839-538187 GCF_000002075.1 Aplysia californica | reverse complement strand
GAGAGAGAGAGAGAGAGAGAGAGAGAGAGAGAGAGAAAGGTTAAATCATGAATAGAACATTCCCTACCCACTCTCCCGTCTTATAATTTTTACACATAGTGAAATAAATAACTCATTTGCAATTTCAAAAGGAACACAATCAAAGCAATAAAATCAGATATCATGCTAATCACTCACGATTTCATTCACGTAATTTTAATTAGTAATTCGATCAATCACTCGACTCACTCGCCCACTCACTCCCTCACTCACTCACTCACCCAAACACTCACTCATTCTTTCATTTACATACTCACAAACTCACTCACTCACTAATTCACCCACCCACTGACTAACTCACCCACCCACCCACTCACTTACTCTCTCAACAAATAATAAATCAACAGTGGATTAATCTTTCATCAAGTTCCCGATCCCCGCTCTTTTCGCTTTCACTCTATTAAATGTTTTTATATATTGCATTGTTTTAAACACGAAATAAGTTAATAAAAAACACGGAGAAAGAAAGGGAGATATTAAACGGAACAGGGATCAGTCATTTCAGGCGAGAATGGTTCTGAGGCATTTTGATTGATTTGCTTGATTTTTTTTCCAATAAACCCCTTACTAAAAAAAAACCCTAACTGACAGATCACCCAGCTGACAAAGGTTCAGTAATTGAAGTTCCGACTAATTGATACTGTGGTGTGAGTAACGGCTCTGTGAATGCTGGACTGGCGTTTTATCGCTAAGTGTATCGATAGTTGGTTCTGGAGACTGGTGACCTAGATTTTATTTGTGACAGGTCAAGTGTAGAGTGTGGAGGTGGAGGTGTTTGGTGGTTGGACGGGATGTCATTTTGATTTTCTGCGTTATCACCTCTGAGGAAGTATATTATCAATCATGGCTTGCCTTCATTCCCTCTTTTGCTATCCGTCTGTCTCTTGCTGTCTCTGTGTGTCTGTCTGTCTGTGTGTCTGTCTGTCTGTGTGTCTGTCTGTCTGTCTGTCTGTCTGTCTCTCTCTCTCAAACACACACACACACACACACACACACACACACACACACACACAAACAAACAAACACTCACACACACGAACGCACACATTGGGTTACAACCAGAGTAGTACTGAATACGTATCTTTCTTGACACTATAAAATATGTTCAAACTTACTGTTCATTTATATAATGCATGTGACTGTAAACCTGTTTGTGAGTGCAAGCATACGTTGTATTATTATGGTTATGTGCACAGATATGTGAGGAACGAGTGGTTGTATATGGGTGTTCACATGTGTGTGCGTATGCATGTGTGTGTGTGTGTGTGTGTGTGTATGTATGTGTGTGTGCGTGTGTGTGTGTGTGTGT
>NW_004797384.1:534477-536564 GCF_000002075.1 Aplysia californica | reverse complement strand
ACTCACTCCAAGTCCACATTCAAATATTTTTCTGTCCGTCTGTCTGTCTGTCTGTCTGTCTGTCTTCGTTTCTTTTTTTCTCTTTTTCCCCTATATCCCCCCTTCTCGCTACTTCAATTTGAACAATTTAACCCTCTCCACTCCCTTTTGCGGTCGTCGTCATTGTCGTGGTCGTCGTTGTAGCCTTTCTCCCCCTCTTTATCAGTCCCACTATCATCATCGCTACTTTTGTTATTAAAGTCAATATTATATCCCCCCTCGCAAAAAAAAAATATAAAAAAAATTACTTGTTGTCCTAGATACATGTATTATTTAAATCTACAGGTTCTCTGTCGAGGCCACTCATAACAATAATATCGCGTCAGGCAGTTCTGAGAACTGAAACAAACCTAACATTACAACTAGGGAAAAGAAAGAGTCAGATAAATGGTCCTCAGAGCAAAGAAATATGTTTTTGTCATGTGGGTGTTTCACGCCACCGCCGACTAAAGTTTGATAATTTTGGAGGTCTGTCACGCTAAACCTCACGCTCGATTCACGTTTAATGGGATGATAAATGTCACACCAGCAAGACAAACATACTCGATACAATTTTCTACTCGAGAATCGAACTCCAGTCTTCCGTGTATGACGGAAAATCACCTAACAGCAGCGACATCACAGTTGCCTATGGGTTACTGTTGGCTATGTTTATTTTGTTTCAAGACAAAGCTCTTCGAATTCACAAGTGTTATTCAGATTTAGGAAACGACAAATCAGGAAGACAGAAACATCTTAGTTTTAGTTTTAGTAAAGAGTTTTACGGCACTTGCAACACAATAAGGTCATATAAGTGCCGAAGATTAGAGGTGTTACAAGAGAGGACAGAAACATCTATTGTTTTAAGAAGTGGGGCATACCAGAGCGTCCCCGCCCACCGCGCACACACACGTGCCTTGTGTACTATCTAAAGTGAGTCTATGGGGGCGTAAAAACGCTTATAATCAAATGTAACAGTCAAATCGTGCAAACCCGTAAAATATTTCCCCCACTCGTCACGATTTTCACGCTCTAAAAACAAAACAAAACAAAACTAAACAGAACAAAAATCAATTTAAAAAACAACAAGAAAAAACAACCAACAACTGGAGTTTGAACATCAGTGGGTTTGATACAATCACAACGACGCTGTTCCGCCCCATGTTGTAAGTAATTAATGGTGCGCTCAGAACATGGTGGGAAGACATTGTTTTTGCACACCCGCGCAGACATGGGGAGCATCCATAACAAATCAGGAACAACCAGACAAAAATAAAGGCAGAACATTAAAAGATAATAACTCTATCCATAAAAAGCATGAACGAATCACAAAAGAAAGACAATAACATTTAAAAAATAAACAAAGACAACAGAACGTCCAAAAACTGTAACTTAAGCGGGGGAAAGCAGCATTAAAATAATTACTTGCCGCCATATCAGCCCAAATGTTTGATTGGATTGCGACTTCTGATTACATTTATTGTAGTGAGCCGGCTGACACGATTTTTCCTCCCTCACTTCACACTTGGATAGAACTGAACCGACCCATCAGTTCGTTGAACTTTGAGCGTAGTCGTTTGATTCGTTGCATGTGTGGGATGTTGAACTCCTAGATTTACAACGTCAAGAAAGAAAACCTGTGGCATATTATGCAACTACAATTGCTACTGACAATCTATTTTTGCTATCAAAGTAGCTGGTTTTTTTCGTTGCTGTTTTGATTGATTGACTCGTTAATAAATAGTAAGATAATGATGCTATTATACATTGGAGCAATACCTGTTTTATTGATTGGTTGATCGATTTTCACATATTCACCGAGTAAACATTTGGATCCAACAATTGTGTTATCGATCAATTCCTTAACTAATTGATGGAACAATTGGTGATTTGACATATTAATTAGTAAATTGATTTTGAAAAGGAGAGCTGGAAACATGTTATATTACGGAAGTTGGTGGAATCCATTTTGTGCCACTCGAAACTTTTTGTTGTCCATCTTGTACAAACACACATCGTAACGTAAACAAGTAATCCTAGAACTCTTTCTCTCTCTCTCTCTCTCTCTC
>NW_004797384.1:531889-533191 GCF_000002075.1 Aplysia californica | reverse complement strand
AGGGGGGGGGGGGGGGTAGACAGAAGAAAACACCAAATGGGCAAGTTCCCAGAAACGATCCCTACCATCACCGAGATGGTGTAATTATCATCCCTTCAACTTCATAAACAATAACATTAGCTCCTTCCGCCATGCCAAGATAAGGTTCTTGTAAGCAGATTGCGGACACACTTTTTTGAGCAGTTTGTATTTCCGGTTAACGCTTTGAAATATAAACACATTAGATTTTTCAAGAAAGAAGATTGAAGACAGAGAGTAAAAAATTGTGAGTCCCAAGAGGAACAAGAAGAAGAAGAGGAAGAAGAAGAGGAAGAAGAAGAAGGACCCCTCCTTACTACTTGCTTTGGTATTTATCCGTAAAGAGACTGCCCGTCGAGATTGTACAACAATTGCGCAATTGTCCATGTTTAAAATCTTAAAAGATATTTAACATAATATCTGAATACATGGCGATGTCATCTCTAGATCAAATATGTTGACGAACGATGACCCCCCACACTGCTTACCGTTGTTAGCGGCTGTCATACACTCTGTCATGTCAGTCTATACCTTGATGTTAACGCCCCACATTGTTCGTTGTCCACACTATAATAAGATAGAGTTTTTGAGGAGGGTGATAAGATGAACTAGAGCTGTTCCCCTTAAATCGGAGTTAGGACCAGAGAGGGTTTACAGTAACAGAGAGATGTCATTCGTTGCGGTGCTCCATAAGAACAATGCATTGTTTCGCGTATCGCCCGGCGCGGGGCTTGAAATCACTTATGCGGCTAGTCGCTGCCACTGTGATGCTCAGGGATGCTGTCATGTCATGAGAAAATGTAGTGCCGTCTGTATTAGTTCACTAGGTTACTTGACCTTTAACAAAGTAGGAAGCCTGTGATTTCTATGGCATATTTTAGGCAACTCCCCTGTCTACGTCGGCCATAAACTGTAAGACTTTTAGACTTTGGCTTAATTTAACATACGTTCTAGTAAACAAATAGACGCAGATACATTACTTCGTTACTATAGATAGGGGAAACAAATTAATATCACCGTATAATTAAAAGCATAACCGGTTTAATTTTCATCGAAATTACTCGTTCTCCACTGTCCCTCTGTCCCCTCTCTCCCTCTCTGTCTGTCTGTCTGTCTATCTGTCTATTTGTGTGTCCGTCTGTCTGTCTCTCTTGCCCCTCTCTCTCTCTCTCTCTCTTTTTCACCACTCTCTCTGTCTGTCTGTTTATCTGTCTGTCTGTCTGTCTGTCTCTCTCTTTCTGTAGACAGAAGAAAACACCAAATGGGCAAGTTCCCAGAAACGAT
>NW_004797384.1:529426-531445 GCF_000002075.1 Aplysia californica | reverse complement strand
CACACACACACACACACACATACAAACACACAATAAAATCCAGTCTTCGATTTTCACAGTTTTGTTTGGTATAGATATCCATGTCCTCATGAAATTTGGGAAACATTTCTAAAGAGATAAGGCAGGGTTGTATGTTATCATAATTTGATACAAATGCCGCCCATGCACGGAAGAACACAAGAGTTGATTCATCTCTGCATTGACGATTGTATTTGAAACCATGATCCAAACACATAAAGAAACACTGAAACACTATATAAATAATGTCTGAGTATTGGGGTTTGCAAATGCTCATCAATTTACAAGAGGGAAAAATAGGTGCATGATTGGGGAGGTGGTGAAAAGGGGGGGGGGTTGATCTTTTCTAAACAATGATATGATAAGCCAAGCGTTGTTCTTTCAATGCACACAAAACTAGATACGACAATACCCCTGGGAGTTGTTGTGTGTTATGTCGATGGGAATCAAACAAAGCCACCCTCCCAGAGAGAGAGAGAGAGAGAGAGAGAGAGAGAGAGAGAGATGTAATCCTTACACGAGAGAGGAACTCCAGGGGGCTGTTGTGCTTCTGAACAGAAGTTGCTGAGTAGGCTCGTATCTCGTTTTCCCTTCTGTTTGAGAACAGAGACAGTATAGCCTAGATGTTTCTCAATTTTCATTTTTGAAAAGGGCGTAATATTAAGGCTTGGACCTAACAGTTCTCAACATAACTTTTACATTTTACACAAGTATTTTCCTGGCAGACACTAATGCCTATTGTGCCATATATGATCCCTGATCCTTCCACTTCCAATAAAGGAAAACAAATCATACTAACCATCCCTAAACCAACGAGCACAAATTCATCATCATCATCATCATCATCATCATCATCATCATCATCATCATCATCATCATCATCATCATCATCATCATCATCATCACAAATTACAGATCGTGAAAAAAATTGGTGATCATAATCTCCATCCATTTCTTTGTTAGAAAGCTCTTTACTTGCTTACTTTTACTTTTTCATCCTCTGTTGCCGTTAAGCGTCGAGGGGAGATGCAGTTTCTATGGTTGGCAAGCTCCGCAGCTCTTTTAGTTGTGATGTTATGTTTTCTTAGGGTTTCTTTGACACCCTCTATCCACCTTTTGCGTGGCCTTCCTCTTCTGTATTGCCTGAGTGCTTGGTGTTGTAGGCTCTCGAGGCTGGCTGGTCAGGTGACATGCGTAACAGGTGGCCAAACCATTTTATCCTCTGTCTTTCTATGTAACGCAAGAAGGACTCCGTGCCGATAGCTGCTCTTACTTCTTTATTTCTCTGCCTGTCTCATCTTGTGATGTTAAGGGCTTTGCGGAGACATTTCATTTCGTATGCAGTGGTTTGCTTTAATGGGTTTTGCTCAAAGTCCAGGTCTGGCACTGATAACATAATGTTGGTATGAATATTGAGGCGATAAGCAGTCTCTTTGTGTCCATGGAGATGTTTGGATGAGATAGAATGGGCGCGAGCTGGTAGGTGACAGCGTTGGTTTTTTGAGTTCGCATTTCTATTTCTCTGTCTATGGACCCGTTTTCAGAAAATGTGCTGCCAAGATATTTAAACTCCTTCACCTGTTTCAGTTGTTTACTATTGGCATGGATGTTCAGGGGACTATGGATAGAACGCTCTTTAAGAAAACTATAATATGAGTGGCACCGTGGTGAAATCAGACTATCCAGGACTTTCCCCGTCAGCCATCTGTTCAGGTTTTCCTAATAAGTTGCTCTGGGTACACTTGCCTAGTTCGTCTTCTATTTGTCTAGTGGACGTGAGGTTTTAAGTCCTGATATGTCGACTCCAAAAGTCCCCAAAACTGCATGTTGTCTCTACCTAATTGTTCTTATTAGTGTGCGACCTATGTGAGCTTCCTGTTTTGGAAGTTGAAGTCATGGAGCTGCAACACCAACCACTAATAGCAATAGTGATAATAATAATAAGATTAATAATAGTAATAGTAATAACAATGATAATAATAATAATGATAATAATATTGA
>NW_004797384.1:528145-529272 GCF_000002075.1 Aplysia californica | reverse complement strand
ATACATTGAAATTGTGCTCTATCCCAAACGAGTCTAAGCTCTGAGTCTAGGCGGTTAGTATAAGAACGTATAGCTCTGAGCGCTAATAAAGAGTGTAGGTTTTTTGTACGGCTCTGTACAAGCAGCAACTACGGCAAACTCATTACTATTAATTCACCTATAAAGAAGACAAACAGCTGATAGAGTCATTGTTCACGGGTTCCTGTTCCCACCATGCGTTGAGTAAATTGGCCGCCTACAAACATTGAGTGGGTTATTGTACGCAACAGCAGTCAATGTTCGTGCTTATAGTGGGTTCCCACTAGCGCCAGCGGATCAGGTCGGGTCGGGTCGGGTCGGGTCGTCGGGTCGGGTCGTTTTCTGGTGGTTTCAGTGCACACTAAAACCTCTTAACCATTGTACCCGGCGACTTGGAAGTTAAAATACAGAAACCTTCAACCTCAATGGCTTCCAGGGTTCCTTTATGCAGTTCTCTGTTGCAGTGCTGTGGCAGCCAGGACTCCCTTAAACATGGGTTACAATTGTTACATGGATAACTTTCTATTATCAAAGATCGTTCATATCAAGATAGTTCACTCGGCCAAAAAGTGTCCATGAAAATCCGCGCATTGAATCAGATGGTGCTGCAGTCTTTGTTTTGAAGCTCTCTTTCGTTTCTCCAGAAGAAGAATAGGAATAGCAGTTTGTTAGTTTCGCTTTTATTGTTTTTCACACAAGTAGGGTAACTCTGCTCACAAAGTCAGCACTTTTTCGAAGAGGGCGCCACCGGAATTTGAGTGTCAACATGGACACGTGACTCAGCCTTGTTGTGATTGGCTGCAAACCACCCGATCACGCGACTCATGGGCCTGAAAACATACGCCTTCGTTTTTGCAGGTCACCAACAGAGTTGATCGGTTTGTGCCACGATGGCCGCTTTGCGCCCTATATTTGGCTTGCCCCGACTATCAAATCGACCCGACCCAACACGACCAGACCCGATCGCGCTAGTGGGCTCCCTCTATTAACACACCATGACGTCTCACTGCGTGGAAAAAGCCTAAGGCTATGTTTCCACCCTTGTGGTTATGAACTATCTATCTATCTATCTATCTATCTATCTATCTATCTATCTATCTATCTATCTA
>NW_004797384.1:524502-526144 GCF_000002075.1 Aplysia californica | reverse complement strand
ATTGTTGTCATTAAGAAAAAATGAATAGAAAACAAAACAAAACAGAACAAAACAAAACAAAACTACGAATTAAAATAAAACCAAAAATACAAACAAACAAACAAACAAACAAACAAAAAATCCACCAACACACAGACACACAAATAAACACCCACCTAAAAAAGTAAACAAAAGAAAAAAACAACAACTAACAAAACACAATACAATTTTTTGTTTGATTCTTCACATGCGTAATTACGAAATAATGAGACCATGTCAAAGTGACACCAAACAGGTGTGTTTGAAGTGTTCTGATCTTGTTGTCATAAATGTTAAATCAATATAGATGTCGATATTGTTGAACAGTTAGCGATTGCATGTAATAGGCATATAAATATAACCACTGGGGTAGTATAGTACATAAAATTAGTGAACCTGTAATTTTTCTTTTTGTTCATTATTCTTTTCTAAGTAGGGTATTTCTCCGTGAACAACAAAACAACGTTTGACAAACAAAAATGTAAGAGGATAAAAAAGGAAGAATCAAAGAGGAAACGTGATAACACACACCTGTGTGATAACTCCTACATGATAAAAGATAATAAATGCCACAGAACCTCACATACTCTCTGCCCTGACTATCTTTACTGATTTGGGAAGGGGGGGGGGTCAAATCTGGGTATGTTTGCAAGAAAAGACGACGCAATTTATGCTTGGGTATCGTTTGTTCTGTCTGTCTGTCTGTTTCTCATCTCTCTCTCTCTCTCTCTCTCTCTCTCTCCCTTCTCTCTTTAATTTTCTCTCTCTCTGTCTCTCTACACCACCGCTTTTCTCTATCTCATCCCCCGCTTCTTTCTCTGTTTCTAGGTGTCTTTCTCTGACCACAATTCAAGTTTCAATTTCAGAAAGTATTCTCCCTATATTTTCTTTATAATAACGGTGTTAGTCATTGCATGATGATGTGTATGCATGTAGAATAGAGGTCCAATATACACATGTTTTTTGCGTTGTACGAATAAGAAAATAATTTACCCTTTTAAATAAACTCTTTGATTCATATCGTCTTTCAAAACAGATTACGCTGCCAATTCATAATATACTGCATTTTTAGAAGCAGAAAAGAAGCTGAGCGATTTTGAGTGCAAATAGGTGCGGTCCCACTCTTCTTTTTCATTACATTAAATGAACCATAATCGTTTTGGGCTTAACGCTCTTTGTAACAAAACTTGATAAACAGAAAACGATGAACTTGCAACGCAACTAAGTGCATGGTATATTATACACTGGCAACGATGAATTACATACACATACACATAGGTTGTTCTTCCCAAGCATGTAAGGGGAGATAAGAAACATCTGTTAGAAAGTGTGCTCGCTCCACGGACAAATATTTGCTGCGGGCTCACAACAACTATGGAAGCAGAAGTTTTGTTTCTTATTTGAGCAATGTTTGAGCTGCTCAATTAACCCAGCGACGTTTCGCAGGTTTTTTTTTTCAGATTTGTCTGCGTCTCTTCTTTGCTTTTCCTTGCATGATCTGTTTACTGTTTTCCAAACAACCGGCTGACTTATCCTTTTTTCTTCAAAGACGAATAAACACACACACACACACACACACAGACACACACACACACACATACGCACACATACACACACACACACA
>NW_004797384.1:523084-524187 GCF_000002075.1 Aplysia californica | reverse complement strand
CACACACACACACACACACACACACACACACACACACACACACACACACACTCACACTCACACAAAAAGGGGAACATTTTATGTGCGTTGGTGCAAATGTCGAAAAACTCGAAAAAGAAACACAAATTGTTCAATTTCAAACGAAAAAAAAAAAATATTGGCATTGGCCCACGGCCACTGAAGTACGCTTACAGTATAACAAAAGGAAGTAATTCTTGTATTACTTCCTGAAAAAATGAAATATGAAAAACAATCGAAACAATAACCCCTTATTAGTGCGCGCTCACAAACCCAAACCGCAACCTTCTGGAACAGTGCTGCTGGTTCCTGATACCTCTGTGGAACACCCCTTTTAACACCTTAATGTAAGTTGACAAGCTCGACCTCCGATTTTATCGCCCATCTCCGATCTCCTGCAGACTATACTGCAGACGTCAGAAAGTTGGATACAATTGCTTGCTGACTGACGTTTGGGTGTGAATAGATTATGATTGAAAAAGTCATTCCCTTTACACCCAATTTATTTCACCTTAATAAGTATATTCACACAACTATCCATTTGAATTGGTCAACTGTTGTTTATTCAAAACCCAAGTGTTTTTCTATTGAAACTATGGGAGAGCCATTCTTTTTAAAAAAATTATTTTAAAAATTTTTGCTCCGGAAAATTGGGGTTACCTCACAAATAAAAACCTGGACCACGTCCAACAATTGCATCTACCCTCGACACCCTGTGGGACAAGTGGACTGAAAAAGTTAAAATAAAATAAGATTGAACATGAATGGACACGCCAGGTATAATTATGTGGCACAATAGAGTTGACACGGTCAAGTTTCCGGAAATCTTGATTGAAATCACACTCATCTGGCTCAGGTTATTCATTTTTCAATAAGATGAGAAGCGCACTCTCAGATTGCTTGATCATCAAGTAGTATGAAATAGTTATTGATGATTATTTTGATTGGTGTACTGACACTTCGGTTTTAACTTCATTAGCAACCCACACATTCTCACGTCTATCTCCCTCTCGTCCTCTCTTCCTCTCTGTCTGTCTGTCTGTCTGTCTGTCTGTCTGTCTGTCTGTCTGTCTGTCTGTCTGTCT
>NW_004797384.1:519404-522484 GCF_000002075.1 Aplysia californica | reverse complement strand
TTCTGTCTCTGTCTCTCTCTCTCTCTCTCTCTCTCTCTCTCTCTCTCTCTCTCTCTCTCTCTCTCTCTCTCTCTCTCTCTCTCTCTGTCTTTCTCTGTCTCCCCCTCTCTCTCTCTCCACCACTCTCTTCTTTATGTGGACAGGATTTTTGGCGTGCGGAAAAGAAAGGAGAGGGGGGGGGAGGTGTTCCTACGAACCTGTGACAACTTTGTTCACTGTACATATTATTACATGTATGTTGCTATCATTCTTTAGCATGTTTTCTTCAGTACTTCAAAAGAGTAATAGAACCAGCGTATGTGGTGTAGAAGTTAGGTGAATCCCTTTTTGCGCGCAAGACACCGGACTTGTATTCCAAAGTGGGGATAATTTTTTCTATTATCTCGGTCTGTCGGCCGAGAAGTTGTATCCCTCTCATCCTGTGTCAGCCCTGACAGGTATGTTCGAAACTAGCCATTTAAATGTTATAAATTGTATTGGTGGGGGTCGTAAAACACCTAATTAAAAATGATCGATTGATCGATCGATCGATCGATCAATAGAAAGATATAGATAGATAGATAGATAGATAGATAGATAGATAGATAGATAGATAGATAGATAGATAGATAGATAGATAGATAGATAGATAGATAGATCCCTAAAAACTTTACTATTCGTATTCTGTCCGAACACAGCGATTTCATTTAAGTTGAAAAGATACAAGAGACTTATTAAACATTAAACATATTTTGAAAGTTACAGGAAGATTGAGAAAAAGAAAAACACACCTTTGAAGAGGTACTGAGTAAAAATAAAAATAATTAGCTAGTGGTTGCACATTTTGAGTATTTTTAAATGAGCCCTGCGTACACCCTGGGATTTTTGCACAGAAGGTTTAAATTAGGAGCCTGAGCGAATATTTCTTCAGGGAGCCGAGTTCAAAGTCTGGATGCCAGACAGTCTTGTTAAAACCTAACAAGTTTGGAGCCGAAAAAGTGTGTATTTTTACAAGTCAGTTATTAATTGTTAAGAAGCCGAGACCCAGCTAACATTTGGGTCGCTAAAGATTTGCATGGCGGACGAATAAAAGTATTATGATTATGAGGGAAAACGAAAGCGTTATGTTGGAATGCGTACAAGCATAATATATGAATGTGTGTGTGTGTGTGTGTGTGTGTGTGTGTGTGTGTGTGTGTGTGTGTGTGTGTGTGTGTGTGTGTGTGTTGTGTTTTATGTGTTTATCTTTGTCTGAATAGAAGAGAGAGAGAGAGAAAGAGAGAGAGAGAGAGAGAGAGAGAGAGAGAGAGAGAGAGAGAGAGAGAGTGTGTGTGTGTGTGTGTGTGTGTGTGTGTGTACACGATGTAGTTTTGCAGTTGTGCATAACGCTGGGCGGGAGCATACGAGAAGAATAAAATGTGAGGAACAAATGATATTGAGTACCGCCATCTTTCTTTTTGATTCAGCAAGAAAACAAAGCTTCATAATATTATTATGAACAATGAACTAATGTCTATGATTCTGATAAACATTATTATTAAAAAATAAGAATGGAAAAAACCCACCGAAACGAAACACAGAAAAAAGCAATTACATAAAATTGAGCCTGGCGGCATCAATCAAAATAGGGGTCTGTCTGTGCTCGAAACGCTTTCTGATCATGTATCACGTGATACTCTGTGTAATGAACGATTTGGCATTTTAAAACGATTGTTTTTCCTAAGCGGACAAATCAAATCTTTCTTTTGTTACGATTAATTTCTTTCTGACAATTTTGTTGTTCTAGTCTAGTAGTCGCTTAAATTGTGCAATAAAGGTCATAGTTCTCAAATTAATGAACTTGATAGAAAGTAGAACTCTTTGTGTACGTGGGTAGATCTATGTATCCATGTTGGGATAATGGCGTATTTTCAGCAAGTTATCTAGAAATGTCGTGTTTCGTCGTATTTTCAGTTCGCACAGAGTACTTAAAATTAAGATAATCTAAAGAGAAATTATTTTCTTTGTCAAATGCTCTAGATTTGACAAATGTTCCTACAGACAATTGGTTGAATAGACACATAATAAAATGTTGTAAGTTCCCACCATTAAAAATCTGTTTGAGAAAGAGCTTGCGGAAAACAAAAGTAAAAGAGGTGGGGTCGGGTGGAATACTTTCCCAAATGTCAGCCTCCCAATTTTCACAAAAAAACCACGCCAGGACTGGTGAAATGGTTCAAGTTACAGTGATAAAGGCATGTTCGAGAGCGATTAAAAATAATACCTTGTCGTAGATTCCTGGGACGTTGTGCAATTATTTTACTTAGCTTCCCCATTACTAAACTATTGTTATCAGCCAATCAGGACCAGGTTTCTCTCTGTCTGTCTCACTTATTCCTAGCACTAAGTGAACATTAATGTTTCGATCTGCTTCCTTTTACTCAACCAACCAATCAACCAACCAACCAACCAACCAACCAACCAACCAACCAACCAACCAATCAACCAAAAAAAAACCCTACCAAAACAAACAAACAAACAAAGAAGGCGTCCACTCGATCTCTTTGCATAATGCAGCCTACTTAGACTTTGGGTAATGGTGATGGTAAAATGTGCAGCATTCATTATAGTTTAATTAGTTACACTCCGTCGAAGGGATAATGAAAGAGAAGAATACTCGGGGTATGGGCAACGTGCTTATCTCTGCATAAACTATCTAGATTCTTGTAATTGAATTACTATAACAAGATTGTCCGAACTTTCCAGAATGATTCATTTGTATTATGTTTTAGAACATTTCAGAACATAACTTTTGACTTGAAATTGAGTGTACAACAAAAGTGAAAGGTCATGTTCTGTTTACAAGACAGAAACTAGCTTTGACTCATAAGATTATATCTGGCGCGGTTCGTCCATTGAGCGTGGTCGTGTAGTGCCGCCCAAAATGTGTTAATGTTCTATGACGTAAAGCACCCACAATAATAAATTAAAAGACGCCAGAAACAAACACTAGCCAAATATTATATCAAAACAAGGCCTTCGCTGGCGCCGTAACTGTCTTTTCTATTCTATAGCGCCGTAAAACATCTACCATGCCATGCCTAAATTCATGCGCTGTATCT
>NW_004797384.1:516924-518999 GCF_000002075.1 Aplysia californica | reverse complement strand
GTTCTAGAAGTCAAAGCCACAGGTAAAAAGAATGAAAATAAAAGCACAAGGTCTTCCTTCACCAACCCAAAGATCCTATAATTATACACCATCCCATTTACTCTGTCCTTGATTATCTTCAGCCTAAGATAGCTTAATTGTGCACGCCCACTTTTTAGACCCACGAGCCGCCCCTGGATTATATATAGTAACGTAAAAGTTGTCGCTGTTGTCTCTGTTGCTGTTGTCGTTGTAGTTGTTGGTGCTGTTGTTGTTGTTGTTGTTGTTGTTGTTGTTGTTGTTGATGTTGCTATTGCTGTTGTTGTTGTTTTTGGTAGTGATGTTGTTGATCAGTGTGTGTATGTGTGTGTGGGTTTGTGTGTTTGTTTGTTTGTGTGTTTGTGTGTGTGTGAGTGTGTGTGTATGTGTATGTGTGTGTGTGTGTGTGTATGTGTGTGTGTGCGTGTGTGATTGCATGTATGTGGCCGATGGGTTTAGGTGAACAAAAATAAATCAATAATTCATCTGTTGCACCTCCTACCCGAGAACTTTGCTTCTCGCCAAGGTCACCAACTTCCTCAAACAAAGTCTCCTTCTTCTGTTGTTCTTCCCCGAAAAACGGCGGTCTGCTGACCGGAAGGTCATGTCAAATAATGAGAAAAAGCCTCTCTAGAGCTTTTAGACCTCGATATTTCAGGGAGGCTGGAAAGATAGGGGAATGTTGTCGGGACCGGGTGCCTTGGGGTTTTAATTTTGGAGATAGCAGACCTTGGCTCAGTGATTGTGAATACGCCGGTGTTGTTTTTTTGTTCTTGTTGTTGTTGTTGTCGTTGTTTTTGTTGTTGCTGTTGATGATGTCGCTATAGTTGTTGCTGTTGTTGTTGTTGATGATGCTGTAGTTGTTGCTGGTGGTGGTGGTAGTGGTGGTGGTGATGACAGTGGCCGTCCTAGTGGCAGTGGTAATGGTGCCATTTTAACTTCAGAGACTTTTTTTTGGACTAAATGTATGGAATTATTTGGGAGAAGTAGAAGAATAGAAGAAAAGTGATGAGAAAATTAAGAGCGTCAGCGATAAAAAGACTCAAAAACTGTAATGTACTGTAACAAACAGAGAAGCATATTGTCTTACTGTTGGCCTCTCCGGCATTTCGCAGAAAAAGCACCTGGTTTCTCGTCTAAAACACCTGGCTTGGAACTCACAATAGTTGGAGAAGGCATTAATTGATGCTGACAGTTCCGTTATCCTTCAGTACATACCTCTTGTATTTTTGTAACATGTGCAACTTTAATACGACCGTCGTGTTATTGGCTGCATTTACAGCTATAGTTGGAAAAGGAAAAACATTTGTTTCACGAAACGGTGGAATCAGGGTTTCATAAGTTTTTGAGCACATGGCGTTGTTTGTGTCGTCTTAAATCTGATTCGTTTGTCTTGCTTTTGATGAAAATAATGTTGGAATGTGTGAGGGCATATGAATGTGTGAACAGTATTCAAACCAAATTATTTGTGGTGTCTGAGGTAAAATTGATAGGAATATGGCCGAACAATTTTTGGACACTTTCAAAGTTGGAGTGACCGTAGAAACTGCACATTTACATTTTTTGTGCTATTGATCATCGTCTTTCAGTAAAATCCACACAGAAATTTGTTTTAGAATGATCGTGAACGAGATGGAGTAAAAGAAAAACAGAAAAAAACCGAACTCTCAAAAATGTCGCCTTCTCTGATTTCATTATTTGATGAGCGCCTGATTTCACCACGACGTCACATATTTTTTATCAAGGGAGAAAAAAGGAACAGCCATGCGTATTTGCAAAACTCCAACTTCCACAAAGATTTCCCCTTAGATGGTTCTTTAGTCTGCGGCAGTTATCAATACGTGCATTTTTTTCAAAGACAATATTTGACATCTATTGGAATTATCGCATATTGAGATGTTGACATGCATTCTTGGGCTTATATACAAAAACTTTACCTAACAACTTAAGAAAAGTAAAGTAGTAGTTAATTAAAATAGCTTATTATTAAATATTGCCACATACTAAAGTGCGTTGCTATTTTTACAAGATACCAAAAAAAGTTTGATAATAGTTAA
>NW_004797384.1:509577-514827 GCF_000002075.1 Aplysia californica | reverse complement strand
ATAATGTAAACTTTCATTGTGTTTTTTTTTAAGGCAATTTGTGTTTCCATAAATAGAATTTGGATATAGTAGGCTTTACAGTAATTTGTACAGCACCGAGATACTGCTCTTGTATTACTGCTCTTCTGTTTATAACGAATTCAGACTCAAAATCGTTACTATAGTCATTAAAATGAAATAAAAATATCCCCCAAATACAATGCAATACACCATTCCTAAATAAAAAAACCAACACTTTTGTTGTTTTTCTACACAGACCTGAAACTTCAAAACATAGTGAAATGTTGCTGCAATCTTTTTGATTTTGAAATCAGAATTTTTGTGTGTATTAATTTTTTTTTAACCCATTAAAGGGGGAAAGAGTGTGTGTGGGGGGGTCGGGGGGGAGTGGGTCATGCGTAGGTGCACAGGATCGGCAGTATTGGCAAGAACTACCATAAGGTAGGTGTTTTTGGCGTGATTCCTTGTTTTGCCCAAACAATACTTTTTGCAAAATGGTTGGCTTATTCTTTGATGTCGTTTGTTCTTGCCTGATTTTGTATGGAAGAGTAGCGGTTCTCGAAATAAGCTTGTTTTTTTTTCTTCTAAAAATTACGAGATTGTGTAAGTTCAACGCTCTATGCAGCATTGAAGAGGTTATTTGACAGACGGGAATCTCCGATGGATGTACAGAGCAGTGGGAAAACATGGAGTAACATCAAGCGACTAGCCCAGGATAGGGAAATGGTGAATATGTTTGTTCGTGGCCTATATCCTGATCCAGGGTGAGATAGGCAATGATGATGATGATGATGATGATGATAATGAGAATGGGAACGTCCGAATTAAATGTCGGTCTCCGGCAGGAGCTAGATTGGCCAAATGCATGAAATGTTCCTTTTCCAGGGCTATGACTTCGGACCTAGCTGAGCCTCGAACTCACAAACACGCAATCTCGAGATTATGAGTCCCGTTGCATAACCACTAAACTATCGAAACATTATTTATATTTGATCATCTTTGTGCATTTAGGGACGTACGAAGAAAAAAAGGTGTTTGTAAATTCGATTCCCCGTTCTGATTTTTAAATTGCATCCATTCAAATCCTGGGCACTAGTATTTAAAAACAAAAAAACCCACTTATTTAAATTGAATAATATTAACTAGACTTCCTCAACAACACGACAGAAACCAGGCTCGAGAACATAACTGTTATTGCAAGCTGTATGTCAACGACGTTTTACTCTAAAGCGAGGATTGCACAACGACATTAGAGGTCTCGGTCGCCTAACTTAATTGCCAATTTATCGTCATAAAGTTATGCGGTTTTAAGGTTCAACTTTTCGCAATGCATGTGAAGTACGCAAGTTCAAATTTCACGTGGCAAAATATTGAACTGTGATCGAGTATGACTTTCATGTCGCTGACACATCGCTACCTCAGAATTAAAAAGTTCTATCTGACATTTTTGGCTGTTTTGAGTTACTATGATCATGAGGTCATAAATTAAATGCTCTATCTGCTATACCAAAATCGCAAGATTATTCTGAGTGATTCTTAAGATATTTAAAGAATTGCATTCGAAAAAAGCTTGAGCTATTATGAAACTGAACGTTTTTTTACGTCAAATTTCTCAAAACATGGTACTGAGCAGATAGAACTTCGTCATTATGACGTAGCTACATGTGCAATTTAGTTCACATGTCCAGTGACGGATAAATCATCGTGCTGGTTAATGTACATGTAGATTTTAAGGTTTAACGCCTCTTTTAGCACTGTAAGGGTAGTGAGGAGGCGGGTCTCCGAACTTAACGTCCATCTTCGACTGGACCAGACCTCATTAGTGGAGAATCTTAACAATTCTCCCAAATAACCCGACCTCAGAATGTCCGCTGAGGATTCGAAATAGGGCCATCTGTTTGGTAGCCCAGCTTGATATCACTCTGCACCACCTAACAGATAGACCTCCTTCTCTTTTACCTATCTGATATAGTCAGTTTTAGTAAGGTTTTACGGCGCTTACTAAAACCTTACTAATTACTCTAATTTAGTTGATTGGGCCCAGTGTTTAGAGTACAGTAGGCAGTAGCCAAGACAAGGAAGGGGATAGATGTGATACATAACCAAAGGAAACTTCAACAAATGAAGAAACACAAAACACACTGAAAAATGTTGAAGACGTGGAATAAGTACATAAAAAAAACTAAGGAAAAACAGCCTTAAATTGTGCTGATCTCAAGAGTACTGACAGAAATAGAAATTATTTATGAAATGGATTTCAGTGTTTAAAAAAAGTAAACGCTTACCTTCTCAATTCACACTATGACCGAATTGGTACAGCTACTCTCTGTTGTTTAGTCCCTGAATGTCTGAAGAATGGTATCAGTAAGTTAAAGTACAAAGAAAGATTCACACTTGTGTTCCGAAGCAAGTTATTAACATTTACTAACCCTAGAGAACCTCAATTAAGCTCGGTTCATAAACACGACCCTGATACAAACTGCGCCACATGCAATTTAATGTGTGCCGAAGCAAAGCGAGGTCTCGCGCGCTCTAATGAAACGTGAGGACGGCCGAATAGTAACAGCACCGAGTCGTGAGTGAGTTGGGTAGCGCTGCATTCGCGCGTGGGCTGGGAAGACATAGGGGGAAAAAACCAGCACCTGCGGGAAGAGGCGGATTTGGTGTATCAATGCTGGGTGGGTCGTTGTTTTATAGCGTGCATTGAAGAGAAAGCACCGGGACTAGTTTTGCATTGCTTTTGGAGTTCTACAATAGAACCTGTAAGTGACTGCTATGTGGGGGATGCGGATGAGCTATTAATTTCCTTGCGTGCGTCACAGAGAATGCTGGACATACATTCTTCCAAACAATTATCGTGGTTTTCTTGGAAAAATTGATTTGTACTTTTATCTGTACTGTTTTATCGATTTAAAAAAAAGAAGACTGAAATCTCATTGTTTGAATGAAAGGGCGGGAGACAGCATTTTCATTCCCTTACAAAGAATCTCAATCTTCTATTTGTCATAGCCGGCAGTGCTCGTTAAATCTTCGAAAGCTCTGTATTTTGTGTCAAACGCATCAGTATAATAAATTCAAACCAAGTCTCTGCCTGTTTGTCTGTCTGTCTATCTGTCTGTCTATCTGTCTGTCTGTCTTTTATTCACTACTCTTTCTTTCTTGCTCTAACACCGATACAAACCCTTGGACCCATTTCCCTTTTCTCTTTCTTTCTCACTCACTCTCTCTCTCTCTCTCTCTCTCTCTCTCTCTCTCTCTCTCTCTCTCTCTCTCGCTCTCCCCCCCCTCTCTCTCGCTCTCCCCCCCTCTCTCTCTCTCTCTCTCTCTCCCTCTTTCCTTCTCTGTCTCTTTTCTCTCTCTCTCTTTCTTTGCTCTCTCTCTCTCTTAAGCATACACACACACACACACACATACACACACACACACACACACACACACACACGCACACATAGATGTACACACACACACATACCCACACGTACGCACACAAACAAACACACACTACTTTCAGTCGAACAACAACTTTTCGCCATTTGCACCTTTTTTCATGTATGACTTTGGCATCTTGACAAATCAGGTCTCTTTAACACGACAGGAAACTAGTTTCTCCGAAGCCTCAGTTTCACATCAACTGAAGATACAAACAAAGCTGACAACTGAACCCTGAGCATGAGAACCCTTTTCTCACTGCCTCTTTCAATCCGTCTATCTGACAGCTGAAGACGTAA
The DNA here is from genome assembly GCF_000002075.1 of Aplysia californica. Classification (NCBI taxonomy): domain Eukaryota; kingdom Metazoa; phylum Mollusca; class Gastropoda; order Aplysiida; family Aplysiidae; genus Aplysia; species Aplysia californica. The sequence continues at coordinate 511,099 of NW_004797384.1, read as the reverse complement.
GCATTCTACACTGATACCAGACAGAACTGTGCGGTTTGTTTTAACCCCTCTTCTCAGAAATTTAAAACTGAAGAGTTCCAAGAATCTCTCTTGCTCGTAATCCATGTTGTCGTTGTCGTTACCCCAAAGTTCCTGAAAATAATCACCTCATTATCCAGCGATACGGAGTTTTGTTCTGTATGAAGAAACGATTATCGCGTTGTAAAGAAAGAAGAAACAACAATAAAAAATAAAATAATAATAATAAATGACAAAAAGCATCCAGGCAGGCAGTGAATTAAAACTTCCGGTAAGGAGGTTGGAATTTCCAATCCTCAAAACATACTCTTGTATTGTTATGTCTCTTCCTCACCCCAATCCCACCCCACCCCAACCCCAACCCCGGTCGCTCTTTCTGTATTTGAAATAACGTCTCTGCCTTTTTTATAGGGTGTACCCGACACAGACCGGGTTGGTTCCTTAAGACAGGAAAATATCAGATGTTATTTCAATTAATTATACATCTGATCAATCTGACCAAAACTAATCATAATCTTAACCGCATACTTTACTACAACATTCTATAACCATAACTATAACCTAATAATAACCGTAAAACAAACTCATATCATGATCCTAAAGCTAACTTTATCCCTAAGTCAGTCATTTGCATAACCATGCGGTTACTACCTCTAACCTTCACTCTAACGCTATGCCTGCATAATTTGAGAAGCTTGTCCTGTGTGCTTAATAAATTTTATTTACACCTTGAATACCTGGAGGTGTCATCTCTGACGGAGAGTCAGAGGTTGATGTATAATGACCCTCCATCTTTTATGGTCGCGAGCAGCCGTGGCATTATACTGCTATACCCAGGCGAGTCCATGTTTTAATGTTGTCCATCTGTATATTACTCTTTGTATTGCCCTGGCTCTCCTGTCCCACATCATTTCTCCCAGCACCTCTTTCACAATGGTCTGGTGTCATTTTAAGTGACCAAAGAATTGCATTTTTCTACATTCAATTTAATTAATTAAGCAAAATTTATATCCATAGCCATCTATAATCAGAAGATATTTCCTCCGAGTTCAGTTGTCGCGGCCTAATTTTATAGCTTTACCAATTTTCCAATTTTCGTCTTCAATTAAACACAAGACAAATGAACATTCTCTCTCCACTTCCAATCTATAAACTTATAACAATGATTCGTTGTCTCTCTGGATATGAATATAAATATGTAATATACTGCAACGGAATCATGTTGGGAATTCAGAGGTAGTGGAATGCTATGCTTAGTATTCATAAGCTGTATTCTTTTTGTTAATCCGTCTTTCATTAGACGTTGCTGTTCACTTATGTCCAAATTTTGAGAATTAAAAAAAATTTTACACCCTCTCCCCCAGAGCTGTGCCGAAGATGCCCTTTTCAACATTACCAAAACGCAGCTTAAAGTTATGGTCAAGGTTTACAATTTTTTTGCTTTAAATGATTCCTGATTGGAACAACACAACAAAAACTATTTTTATGTCTCTGATGTAAAAAG
>NW_004797384.1:500167-503602 GCF_000002075.1 Aplysia californica | reverse complement strand
GAGAGACAGAGACAGAGACAGGCTGACAGACAGACAGACAGACAGATAGACAGACACACAGTCAGAGAAGACGAGTAAGGGATGTATTGGAAAAGGGAGAGCGGACACTGGAGTGGAAAGGGAAAAATAGCGTGTATGGTCCTCAGATCTGTAATGTTATTTTGTTTGGGGGGGGGTTACGACGAAAACCGCAACAAGAACAGTTATAATATGTTTAGATAAATTGTCGATCTTAAAGAAAAAGATATCATGAACAGAGTCATTTTGCATTTAAATAGTTTTGCCTGCAGTCCTGTAGTGTGCTACCACTTTGTTATTGCATAAATTCTGATCATGTATTAGAACGGGGCTGGTATTATCTACTTTTTATCTCTCCTTCCTTTAATGTCGGTTCGGTTTTAACTTTGCTATCAGGTTCTCGTTTGGCTATTGCCATGCATGCGACACTCTTTTTTTTTGAAAAGATGGCAATAATTACTGTTGGTTTATTGTTTTCTTGCTAGTCTAATGCCGAACAGAGACAGGTCCATGTATACCCACACGCCTATAATATCATTGCTCGACTGAAATCATTTTCCCCGTCGCGTCTTTCCAATTGTAAAGGCTCAAGACTTGTTACCTATCGTCATAAAGAAATATATACTCACAGATTTTCTTTTAACATTTCTGTTTCAAAATTTTGTTTATGTCTATTTTCTCTTTTTAAAATGCCCTGACCTGAGTATCCTAGCCAATTTCTTCTAATCGAAACGAGAAAAATATATTAGTATTCAGTGTATTTTTTATCTTCGATGTCACATAAGCATGACCTAAGCCAGATATAAATAATATGTTTGTTCAAAAATTTTAAAATTTGTTTACAAGTCTAGACCAGGGCAAAAAGCCCTGATGAGATTCAAGATTTCCCAGACATCAGAAAATATCAGTGTTATTTGATTATTCAAATTTATAGTTGAGCCAGAGTTTCGAGATAGTCAGTAATATAGACCACACTACCCCAGTCACGGTGAAATATTGACTGATAGTGCTTTGATTTTCTTCAAAATGTTTGCGAACCACTAAAGATAAGTGTATTAATATCACCGGTCTTACTCAAACTCTCAAACTTTACGAAGGCTACAATAAAAAAGAAATCCCAATCATTGCTACATTTTTAGGCTTGGAGAACTTTGAGTTTTAACGTCCGAAGTATATTGTACATTGATCCTGTTTTTCTGGCATCCTATATCAAAGGGTCTCAATCGCAGGACTCAGCCCATTGTTGGATTTGAGGTTCATTTGTAATGTCTGTTGGGATGTTGCATTGAATCCCACTCAACCCAGGTTGACTCTTGCAGGTAGGTTGGAAGAAGCCAGCCTCCTAAATGATCCACATTGTATTCTCATTAAATGAGCTGGAGAAGTACTGCTCACCAATTTCAGATTTGTACCTTTGGTCGTAAAAAAATAAATTAAGGGCTTCATGTGATCTGTGAATCCTGAACCGTGCATTGTTCAACGACGCTAGGAGTTGAGGTTAGAAAAAGGTTTTGGTAAAGAGAAAAGGAGGTAGCATCCGCTCATATTGTATGTATACATGACGTACAGAAATGGGAATGGCAAACACAAGTGAATATATAATCAAAGGATAACTTTCTATTTGTCCCTTTCTGGTTGTCCATGTAGATATTATTTATAAGTACTTTGCTTCGTTACACTGGACGAAGACAAGTATAATATTTGCTTTTAAATAAAAAAAAAATAATTTCGTGTTAATATTGAAGCTAGCAGTATAAAGACAGTGATCGACTTTTTAGACCACGAATATGCACAGACGTCCGAGTTCCCTTTTTATCTCTTTGAGAGGGGGGGGGGGGGGGGGGGGTCAATCAGGGACGGTGACGGGTCAGCTAAAGGTACGAGGTCGTGACCTTTGAGCAGTCTGGCGATTCGTCAGAGAGAATAACGCCCCGGTCAATAAACTGGTGGTCGGTTTGGCAGGGCGTATCCCAGCTTGACTACGTTCGTGATGGAGCGGTCGATGTGGGTGTTTCTCAATCAGTTCAGTGTAATAATACACTCTCCAAACTAGTTAATGTCATGTTTTACACTACTCCCCACCCACCCCCAACTCCCCACCCGTCGACACAATTTAACGCCTGTGAGGGTCAAAATGGGGCGAGTGGGATACAACTTATAAGAAGACAGAGCAAAGGAGAAAGAGATAGAGAGAGAGAAAGAGAAAGAGAGAGAGAAAGAGAGAGAGAGAGAGAAAGAGAGAGAAAGAAAGAGCGAGAGAGAAAAAGAGAGAGAGGTGGGGGAGGGGAGTGAAACAGAAAGAGGGAGAGACAGAGAGAAAGAAAGATAAAATAGAAAGAAAGAGAAAGAGATAGAGAGACAGAAACAGAGGGAGGGGGGAGACAGAGAGAGTGAGAAAGAGAGAGAAAGAAAGAAAGACAGAAGGAGAGATTTATAGAAGAGAGAGAGAGAGAGAGAGAGAGAGAGAGAGAGAGAGAGAGAGAGAGAGAGAGAGAGAGAGAGAGTCATTTGAAACAGCGTGTGTGATGTAGCGGTTAGGTGCTTCGCTATCCAATGCAGGAGACCCGAGTTCGATTCTCAAGGTGGATGGATTTGTATCGAATAGTTCGGCCTTTTTGCTGAGATATTGTAGCGCTCTTTACCCGGTTTATCCCTGAGAGACAGGATCGGTGCAAGGCTCCTAAATGATCTAAATTATGTCGATGGGTGCGTAAAAACCCTTGCATTAAAATGATAATAATAACGGTAATAATAACAATAACAATTGCACTAATAATAGTCAACAATAATAATAACATCATCATCAAGAACAACAACAACAACAATAATAATAATAATAATAATAATAATAATAATAATAATAATAATAATTAAAACATTAATATAATATGAAGTCTTCTGTATAACAACAACGAAATAAGCCATTCATCACATGATGCCGGCTCTTTTACTACGATCGTATAAACGTAGTAGGAAAAAGACAATAACTAGCAAAGCTGTTGGCCCCTGTCGCCGACAGCAGAGATGTGAGGAAGGTGATTGCTGTCATTAACGAGCAATACTTCTTTGAGTTGACGTTATATATCAATAACGTCATCTCTTGACTATAACCTCTGTGGCTGTCATTATATCTGTCTGTGTTGTGTCTGTCTGTCCGTCTGTCCGACTGTCTGTCTGTCACTGTGTGTATGTGTGTGTTCCCCCTCTCACCCCCCCTCTATCTCTCTATGTTCCTCTCTCTCTCTCTCTCTCTCTCTCTCTTTATCTCTCTCTTTCTTTCTCTCTCTCTATCTCTCCCTCTATCTCTATCTCTCTCTCACGTTCCTCTCTCTCTCCTTCTCAGTTTATCTCTGTCTCTTTCTCTTTTTTCTCTCTTTCTCTCTCTCTTTATCCCTTTCTCTCTCTCTCTCTCTCTCT